>NC_056749.1:618118481-618250981 GCF_019279795.1 Protopterus annectens
TCCATGTAACCTTACAGATCATTTACACAGCTTCAGTACAGAATATCATTAATGGGATTTCATAATACTCTACCTGTAGGTACATTTTTCTGTACTGTGATTAGAGCATATACTTCTCATTCACACCTCTCAACTGTCCAGATATTCACAGGACATCCAGATGTGTTCCTTATCAAATCTGTGGCTTGTTGCCATATCACTGGGATGATCTCAAGATTGATGTGACTCTGTATTAAATACATTTCAGTTTATACCTCTCAACTGTAAAGATCTTTGCAGTGACCACATTTTTGTCTCATATTTTTGATCTTTTTCTCATAAATGTATGGTTTTCTGTCAAATTATTAGCATGCCATTGTGCGTTGAAGTCATAAAATAATTACACATTTGAGTTTCAGACTTCATGCTCTTCAGAAAATTCATGCCGATGTAAAACCTATTCTATCAAGGTTCCAAGTTTGTAAGAGCAATATTTCAAAAATGTCCCTATTGTTGGGCCTTTGTCCCCCCATTATGTATGGCTTTGTCCAGATTTCTTGCTCTTAGAGGTTGAGAGTTATGTTAGAATTTCATACTTCAAATCCTTCAGAACATGTATCTTAATACAAACCCTTAATAATTACAATACATTTCTATAGGGTGTATATGTCAAATATGTCCCTATTTCTGGATCATTGTCCCTGCATTATGTTGGCCTTTGTCCAGATGTCTTGCACTATTTGTGAAGCCCTGCTGATCATTGTGGCATTCCGCACAAAACTGCAGACCATCAGTGCTCTGGTTTTAACAAGTGTGCTATCTGTGTTCACTTACATCATTTCCTGGCTGGCAACACTGTTGCCAGCCACAAAAAGCTAGCATAAATGCAGTGCAGGACATGAATATGCATTGCTTAGTGCTACTTCTCACTGTGCATTACATGCACACCTATAAACTCCTTGGAAGCTTTGCTCGAAGTTTGCACAGTTAACTGAATCCCAGGGAATGTTTTAAATGATGTGTCACTGCAGTGACTTTTATTCACTTTCATCCCTTACTTTTTATTATAAAGATAATAAATAAATATTTATTTTTATTATAAAGCATACTGATATAAGAATTTAAGTAAATATGAACTTGAGACATGTTCTTTTCATATTTATATTTTCTTAAAGTTAGAGTGCTAAAATACTAATAAACATAATATCTCCAAGTTTGCTCAATCAGTCTTTAACATTACTGGATGCTATTTGTAATATTAGAACCTAGTGGGGAAAGTTATTTCTCTTCTTTTACAGTAAAATGACTTACAGTGGGATTATTTCTATTATCGATTTGACAAGAATTGCCAATACTTGTCTGGTTTAAGAAAATGTCTTCCATTTTGGCACGGAATAAGACGCACTGTATTTATGCAATAACATTCACATCTCCACGTGTACAAGTATCCCATGATTTTCATTTCTTCAGGATTGGCCCTTTGAGTGATCCCAGCAACTTCTTTCTTGCTCATAAAATACATAGCTGAAAGGTATCTGGAGAATGCTACATATAATTGCCTAAGGCACTATTGTGCACAATGAAATTCAAAGTAGCGGCTTTTTGGATTTCAGTTTTTTCCTTTATTTACATTTCCTTATTTCATCATTAAATACCCATTAGCCAGCTGTTAGTGTTGACTGGCAGCCTAAGCCGGCCTTGGACCAAACTTTAATTTCATTTAACTTGTGCATCCTGAACATTTTGTTATTTAACATTTTTAACCTCATACTGAATACTTGCTGTATTGGTTTTAATAGCTGTGATGATTGTTTTCATGGAGTTGTAGCTTATTCCTGCATATTTTATTAATCTGCTAATGAATATTCAGATCCTTGGTTTTGGTATTTGTGGGGCTGTTTGATTTGTGTAAATGTAAGAGATATAAAAGCATTGGGTCCTTATTGGTATGGAAGTCAGGTCATAGATCTCCTCTGTGGAGTCTATGTGATAATAAGGACAGGGTTACTGCATCTTGTCTTCTCTGGCATCCCATTCACATCCCACCAAATATTTATTTATGTATTTCCTTCCTACAGGTTTTAGATATATTATTCATGGCTTTTCCCATTTTCCTCAACTCTCTCTTCCCTAATTTTCCCACAGACACAGTTTCCATTTACACCAGCTGTCCCTTTTCCTCTCTAAGGTATGAGTAATAATATAATATGCTCACAGTCAGATAAGTTAACCTCTGTGATCTTCACTGCTACTATGAATATAAAAAATGAACTTCTCCCCAAAAATATATCTGTGCTAATTTCTTGTAATTTTGTATCTGTTGAAAGTGTAGACTCCTTACTTACAAGTTTTCTTTTCCTCCAAATATCTACCGATGCTTATTGCCCTTCCAGTTCTAGGAACACCTCCATAGTGAGGCTCCAGGTTACCTTAGCATCTGTTAAATACAGGACTGAGAGTTGCATTAAAATTCCTTGCAATTAATCATGATTCATATTTGGACTGTGTAATATCCATTGATTAGAGCAACACGCTGGTACAATGGTTAGCATTATCGCCTCACAGCAAGAAGTTATCTGGTTCAATTCTCTGTGGGGTGCCTTCTGCCTTGAGTCTACATATCCTTCCTGTGTTTGTGTGGGTTTCCTCCAGCTGTTCCAGTTTCCTCCCACCTTCCCAAGACATGCTGCAGGTGGATTGGATGCACTAAACTGGCCCTAGGTGTGAGTGTGTGCATGTGTGTACCAAGCTACAATCTGTCACATTCCAGCAAATATTCAGTGCTTTTATTCTTTTTAACATAACTATTTCAAGAAATACATTTTCCCATTCTCTATTCACTTTCCCTAATATTTTCTCTCCTTTGATTGGGTAACAACGTCCACATTCTGTGACAAAAATAAATGTAGTACCCACCACCAACAAAACGGAATTCCCTACCCCTAGCTTCTCCATCTTCCAGGCTGGACCTTATGTAGGTCTTTTAATTAGTGTCCTTTGGTCTTCCTTTGAAACTACATGCTGCATTAGTCCTTAAGGTGAGTAATACCATGAAGCTAACATGGAGCAGAGGCCACCCTGCCACCATCCACAAACAACTGTTGGGCATCAGAATTTAAATAAGCTTCATTACCTTACCTAAATGCCTTGTCCATATTTGTCCTGTAATATCAAAGTACATTTCCAACTGATACACAGAGATCTACATTCCTTTAATAGTTGTTGCATGACTGTAGGACTGATATTAACAAAAAAACAACAACAAAAAAAAAAAGCATTTTTCAGGTGTTATTTAACTAAAGATACTGCTCTACCAAATTGAATCTGCCCCAATGTATCCAAAACAACAACATTTCGAGCTCTTTTCAAAAAATAAATAAATAATTTGATCACAGTGTACAAACGCTAATACCCAAAATCCATACCTCTTTCAGATGTCAATACACATTGTTATTTGAAATAGTATTAATTTTAGCTATATTTTGTCTTTGCCAAAGGTTTTGCCTGATGGTTGGAACTTAGTACCTTGAACATATGTGAGGACTGTAATATACCACAACTCTTATAAAATATAAATAAAAACACAGACAGACTTAAAAGAAACTTGATTATGCCACACAAGGTAATTTAGGTTCATAGGTGTGTACTAGGCTAATGTCCCTGGAGCCTTTACAAGCCCAGGCCATAGAAGTGCACTGGCATCATGCTGCCTGACATTAGTTGACAGTGCCTCTATCAAGTAAAGCCACTGGAGTGATCCCCGGGGTGAACTGTTTCCCATCCAGTCATCAAGATTTTTCTTGAAGATGGCCAGTGAAGTGCTCTACTTAATATGTGTGGGAAGTCTATTCTAGAAAATGGGCAGTCTTTGGATTATGAGCCTGTCCCTCCAGCATGTTCTGTTGTATATATGGTAATGAGGTTGAGGTGTCTGGAGGGATTGGGATTTCGTTAGATGTAGTATTTCTAACAGAGCTGGATCAGACATGGCTTTGTTAGTCGAGCAGAGATCTCCTCTTAGACGATATGAGACAGAGAATAGCTGGAGTTTTTTAAGCTTGTCCAAGTAGGACATGTGTTTAAGGCCTAGGATCCTCTTTGTAAGGTACTTTTGTGGCCTTTCCAGCTGTTGCATGTTTCTAGTGAGGTACATGCCAAATGGGGCATTATACTCTGTGACTGGCCTAATGAGGTAAGAGTAAAGAGATGATGACCTCTTTCTTCCTGGATGCAAAACCCTTGGTAATGAGATGTGCCCCGTATAAGGACTTTTTGACCACAGTGGCAATGTGGTGGTCGAAGGAGAGGTTGACGTCAACCTGTGCCCCCAGATCTCTTACTATGCCTTCAGTGTTCAGTGGGCTCCCATCCATGTGGTAATTAGTGGGTACTGAGTTTTTCCCAAAAGGGATGATGCATTTTTTGGCATTAAGCTCAAGGCCATGGTTTTGACACCAGTCATTGGTGTTAGTGAGGCCTTTCTTTAGGATGTCTACATCACTTAAGTTAATAATGGCTCCCAACTTGCAGTTGTCTGCAAACCTGATCAGCCAGAGTCCCTCCATGTTGGCCTGGACTTTTGAGAAGTAGATGCCAAACAGGAGAGGACCCAGGACCGATCCCTGTGGGACTCCACTTCTGACTGGTCAGCAGTCTGACTTGGAGTCTGCTACTTCCACACTGTGTGTGTTCTATCTGTGAGCCAATTTGCAACCCACCTAGTGATATAGGTGTTGATGCCTACTTTGGTGAGTTTATCAATAATTCCTGAGTGGGGAATGGTATCAAAGGCCTTGGCCAGATCGAGGTAGGCTGTATGAACTGCCTTGCCCTCATCCACAACTCCGGTGACTGACTCAGAAGTCAACCAGGTTGAGCAGGCATGATCTACCTTTCACAAAACTAAATTGCGTGGGATCCTAGAGTTTGTAGTTTCCCTATATCCTTGTTAATTAGATCCATAGCCTTACATATCAGACTCAACAGGCTAATGGAATGATAATTGCCATAGTCTGTAGCTGCTCCCCCTTTATGGAGAGAGATGACTGTAGCAGTGTGCCATTCGGTAGAGACAAAGCGTGAGGTGAGGCTGTAATTGAACAGGGCACACAGATGTGGCGTCTGTTCACTTTGTAGTTCATGCAGAATACATTCAGGGATATTGTCAGGTCCCATGGAAGCTGTATTCTTGGCCTTGGACAATGCAGCTTTAACATGTGCTGCAGTAATGCTGGGTGCCTAGCATTCCTCTGGCATTGTGATTGGTCCTTTGTGGGGAGGGGAGAGAGGGGTAAAGTTGGCACTGAATCTTTCGGCCAGTATGTTAGCAATATCTGTTGGCTCAGTATCGGAGATACCATTGTGCAGTAACTCACTGCAAGCCTTTTTTTATTGCTGTGGAAATTCTTGATAAAACTATAGAAGGCTTTGTGGTTGTTTTTAGTGTCTGCTGCAATTCTGCCTTCATAGCTGGCTTTAGAGGTTTTGATGAGGGATCTCAACTTTTTGTTGAGGCTAGTAAGGGAGTTTTTCCAGTCTTGGGACTTCACCTTTTACTGTAACAGTTTCTTCTTTCTATTGTAGAGTTTATTAATGACAGGAGATCACAGATCGGCTTCCTTTTTTTGGAGGCGAGCATCTTGGTTCTGTTGGGTATGGCTAGTTCCATGCATTTATGTACATGTTCATACAGTGCATTGGTGTATGATTTGGCAGTCATGCATCTATTTTCCATTGACATGGGTGCTGTGGCCACCTCTGTTTTTAGGAGCCCAAAGTCAGCTTTGGAGAAGGTTTTTATGGTGGTTAGCTTTGCAGGGGGTGTTGGTGAAATGTGGATTTCCATGGTGATTAGTTTGTGGTTGGATCTAACCAGGGTTGAATTGACTATTGATGTAGAGCAATGGCTGCCCATGTTAGTAATAACCAGGCCAAGGATGTTGCTTTCTCTAGTGGGGGTAAGAATGAGCTGGTCCAGGGCATTGGAATTGAGGAATTCCAGGAAGCGTTGGGCCAGTGCATTGTGCATGAGTAGTTTTCCCAGTTGATGGAGGGGTAGTTGAACTCACTTAGTAGGAGAGTGTTGGGTTGGACCCTAATAGTTTCCAGGGTACTGAGGAATGTGGAGTGAGAGTCTTGGGATATGGTTGGGGACATATAGCAGGCTACGACCTGAATCCCCTTCTTACCCAATGTTAGTAGATGAAAGCACTTATCTTTATTTTCCAGAGTTGTAGACTTCAAGTCAGTGTTGGTCAGTAACCTCTAACCTCTGACAGCTGTTAGAGATTATTCTGGGACATTCTGTGGACTCTTATAAAAATGAGTCCTGTATCTAGTCTCCATGCATATCTGAAAAGCTGTCACTATAAAGAAAACATTTCAAACAGTATTACTTAAACCAACTACCTCTTTTAAACTTCATTATTACACATTCTTACTGAAATAAACATCAATTTTACCATAGTGTCATCACTAATCATTCTTACCAAAAAGATCTTGCACATAGGTGAACAGTATAACAAATCATTGCTGTTTTATCTTTTAAAGTCAGTCCCACATATTCAACAATTTTTTCTTTGAATGAGTAGAAAAGGTTGTTGATCCACTCTGTCATTTCCATGTATACTATTCTCTGGTCTCAGGACTCTCTGGAGGGCTTCTAGGGCTGAGCTGAATGGATCACCACTTGAGGGAATGATTCTTTCTGCTTTTGTATCAATACCTACATTGGATAGTTAAGTCATGGTAGGTAAGGAAGGATAAGATTAGGGAGGGTGTTTGCAGTAGCAAGTCCCGCTGCTAGTTAGAAAGTTTTTGAGAGCAATTTTGAATTGTTGAGGGTAGTTTATGCTTCTAATATCCAGGGGAACTTTGTTCCAAGAGAAGGATGGGAGTAACTTTACAGCTTGTATCCTATTGTAGTTTTTGGTTTGTAGATTTGTAATAGATTTTGATCAGAGCTTCTGAGAGTCCTGGTCGGGGTGTAGAGCGAGATAAGTGGGTAGAAGTCCAGACAAAAGGAGGGCTTATACAGGATGGAATGTATGATCTCAAGCTGGAGGAGTAGTAGTTGGTGTGGAAATTCTAACCAATTTAATGTGAGAGAGAAAAAGACAGTGGTGAGACTAAATGTTTGGTTAGCTGCAAATCTGGCAATTTTAGTCTAGGTGGTTTCTAGTTTTGTTAAGCGAGACGTCTGTAGGTTGGTGAGAATTTGTGAGGCATAAAAGAGACTAGGGAGAAGGTAGGCATAAGAGAGAGAGAGTTTAGCCTCATTTGATAGGAATGTTTTATTTTGGTAGAGCAGTCCTAGTTTTTAATGTGGGTGGCCACGATGGTGCAGCGGTTAATGTTGCCGCCTCACAGCAGGATGTTCTCCGGTTCGATCCTTGGCTGGGGTGCCTTCTATGTGGAGTCTGCATGTCATCCATGTCGACGTGTGGGTTTCCTCACACATCCTAAAGACATATGCTGTAGGTGGAATGGACACACTAAATCGGCCCTAGGTGTGAGTGCTTGCATGTACTTGCCTTCTATGGAAGGTTGGGCACTGGGCTGGCAACTCGACACCATAAAACTCCACTGCCAATCATGAGCAGACAGGTGATCTACTGTGGTGACCCCTAACCAGGAAAAGCTGAAATAAGTTGTCCAAGTTTTTGATGTAATTTCATTTTACTGTGTTTTATTGCATGTCTTTCTTTCCTTAGAAGGAAGTTTGCTTTTTTTTTTTTTTTTTTTAAAAAATCACTCACAGATGCATCTCAGCAAATCATACACTTCCTCCAAATTATACTTCTAAGTGCTTTCATGATGCAGTCGATCTTTCTTGTTGAATGTAACATGCTCTTCATTTATCGATGTCTTTGGATTAAAAACCCTACTGTAAATTCTACATATTGTTTCCTGACTATTTTCAGTGGCTTAGTTGGAACAGCTAAACTGATGACATGGTGCAGTATCTTGCCTTAAGCATAAATTGCATTCTGGATGTTATTTAGTTAAATGATCTGAATGTAACTTTGTAGTTATTGCTTTACAAAACACTTCCACTTAACCAAAGCCTTGCTATGTAATCACTAAACTGTTTCTATTTTGCAATGGAAAATAAAAAGGATCTGGCTTTCAGCAATGCTATTTAAGTCATTTTATAACTTAGACCCGCGGTGGTAATGCTGCTGTAGCATTGTCACCTCACAGTAAGACGCTCTCCGGTTCGATTCTCAGCTAGAGCGTCTTCTGCGTGGAGACATGCGTGAATGGGCATACCTTCAGTGAAGGTTGTGCATAAGGGCTGGTAACTCTGCACGTAAAAATCAACTACCAATCATTAGCGGACCGGAGTTCCGCTGTGGCGACCCCTAACCGAGAAAAGCCAAAAGACACAAACAAACAAACTTCTAAAAGTCAGTTGTGTTATGTGCATTTATTTTTCCCAGTTTTGGCATTATATTACTCATGAAAACAATGGTTTATTGTCTTGCTTAATATAGGTTTTCTGCTCCCTAGCTGCCTCAATTATTTTCACCCTTTTTTGCTAATTTGTGCTGCTTCCCAATTGTTGATAGCTGTTGTACACATAGCCTGGCATTATTATTCTTTGCTGTATATTTATGCCAATATATATTGCATAGTAACATCTTAATAAATGCATGGATATGAAAGCTGTGGTTCATTCTGTCTTTACTTAACAGTAGAGTAATGCTAAACTGATTGCCAAACTGGTGCATGGACGCATATTAGCATTTGCATTACTAGCACACATTTTGCAATGGCTTTGTAGGAAGAATTGCATGTTAGCACCCATCTAGCATTCTTTGGCACATGGCATAACCTCAAAAGCACTGAGTGAGTGTAATAAAGTTATTATGTAGTTTACTCAGTGTGACTGCACCTTCTTAGGAAGGAGTATATGATTCTGGTGGCATCCCATTTCAAACACTTAATGAAAAAAAGACATCATAGATAGATATAGCTATAGAAATGTGGGTACTTTTCCATTACTGGGCAACAGTTCACATGACCACTATATAACCTGTATTACACAGATTACAGCTAATGTGCCTTTCAAACTGCTTGTCAATCTTATCCCAAATTGGGTAACATGTAAATTGTGACCAGCAGCCCTGGAAAGAATCAATAAGTAGCAACAGACTTTGCAGAGCAGGCAAGACAGCCTGTGTTGACTTTGACAAATCCAATACTGAACTGTCCGTGTCCCACATAATTGTTTTCATGCAAAGATGCAGTAAAAATATCAGCTTTTCAAAAAATGTAACCCTCCAACTTCTTGAAGAAAACTTTCACTTCAACTGTGTGTGCCTGTACTTTCTAACATTTTACTGAGCATAGCAAGGCACACAGTCAAAAAAACATGGTGTCTTGCTAAAAATTGAAAACAAAACAGAATCCCCATGCCATACAGACATGGAGAATCATTTCAGAAATAATGAAAACCCTAAACAGAAAAGACAAAAGGGCTTGCATGTCATGCTGCATAACCAAAAAACACCAGCAACAAGAAACAAGTACTTTTGTACAATATATGTGTGCATCAGAAGCGTAAAAAAACTTAACTTACTGCATGCACGTAGTAGTGTCAGCAATGAAAAATAAAGATTAGTTGATGTAATTTTCCTCCTCATCTTAATACAGTCAAACAAAACATGACAGTATTGACAATAAACTTAAATTTAACTTACACATCAGTCAAACCATAAAGACACTAAATAAGAAACTCGGATCACTGTATAGAATTAAGAACTTCCTCACCCCCATTGCCAAACTAACCATAGCACGTACCCATCTTCTCTCCACACTACTGTATGCTTCCCCTGTTTTCTCTTTCCTCAGCATAGGGGACATTAATAAACTTTCCGTGACTTACAATCACATTGCTAGATTCATTACAGGTGCCCCTTATAGAACACATCACTGCCTTAACCTAAAGAAACTTGACTGGTTAGAACTACCAAATATTCTCAAACTTAACCAACTCTCTGAAGCATATAAAATCATCAAGGAACCTGAAAAAACTCCCTCACTAAACAATCTACTGACGCCCTATTTCGACCTAAGTAGTCTTCGCTCCTCTAACAGATTACTGGTCCAAACCATCAAATCCAGCAATATGGGAGGGGATGCTCTCTATGCCAATTCTATAGGCAAGGTTTGGAACTCCCTACCTAACAACCTAAAACTCTCCAATTCACTTTCTCAATTCAAGAAAAATCTTACCCAATTCCTTAAGGCACATTGGATATGCCCCTGCGTAAACCCAGGCTAGGTTCCTGTCAACTATAACACATACTACACTACTTAAACAAATTGGATATCTTCTCAATTTCTTACTCTAACCGACTATTAATCCTACCCTTCTGTAATAAAGCAAGCAGTTTCTTTATCATCCCTCAGAACTCTAGAAAAGCAATGAACTGGAAACTCTACATAGTACTTTAAAGTCCCTTGAATTGCACTAGTTTTTCACTAGTTTTTTTCTTTTCAGAATTGTATTTTAACTGTAATTCTGCTATCATCAGTTTTTATATGAATGTATACAATATGTTAACTAGCATATTTTTTCCATCTATGTAATGTGTAAACTTATATGTATTTTTTTGCAATGTGGAGCTTTTCTCCCCGGGCCTCCACTGAAAATGGACATGTATCCAGTCGGACCATCCCGGTCAACAAATGTAAAATAAAATAAATAAATAAATGTTTATGAAAATGAAAGAAATGGATATCTATTTAAAAAGAACAACAGTGCTCCGAATACAACATTCCGAGGGCTCATGTGAAGTGTTGCCCCGAAAAGTACTGAAATATGTATTTTGCCCTGCACTACCTTGAGACGATCAGATTACATTTATCCAAGATGGATTTTTTAGTTTAGTTAAAGCCACACCTCTCAACCTTTTAATGCAAGAAATCTGGACAAAGCCTGACAAAGTGGGGGACAAAGGCCCAAAAATAGGGACATATTTTAAATATTGCTCTTATAAACTTAGAAAGTTGCTAGAGTAACAGGGTTTGTTTTAATAAACATTTTCTGAAGGATTTGAAGTCTGAAACTCAAATGTATGTCATTATTTAGTGACTTCAGTCCTCTAATCATCCCAGTGATTTCCCAGAAAAACATAATTTTAAGAGGAACAGACCAAAAATATGAGCCGGAAATCTGGACAGTTCAGAGGTATGGTTAAGGCTCTCCATAGTGCATCCATATTTATATCTTAACTGTACTCTTGTCAGCAGAAATTGTCTCATCTGATAAATAGACTGGACCAGTTAAATCACTCTGGTCCTACAAAAGCCTCAAGACATTAAGTGAGGAGGTCTGTCTCAGTAGTGAAGATCTTTATTTTGTTACAACTACTGCTGATCCTTGTGAACTTCATTTTGAGGCCGTTTCACTGTTTTCCATTTTGAGAAGCACGAATGGAAAGTAGTATGGCTTACTCTTTTGTATTACACTGAGATGAAAATTGTTACAGAGGATTTTTTTATCAAATCTGTCACAAGATACTGATCCTAGCTTGTAAATGTGCATGAAGATGAAACTGTTAATGTTCTGAGTCCAGTCAAAGCCATTTTTTCTAATGTGCCTAAGTTTGAAACATGACTTTTGGTTACTGTCTTGTTGAGTGCTGTGACTAAGTTGCAAATACAGGTATGCCACTACCACATTAGGGCAGTGACAAATGTAGCATTTGAACAAAATTGACAATATTGGGCATTTCTTTGAAGTTAAGCTGTCCAGTGATGGATAAATTGCAATGCTTAGACTGATTTCTAAATAGGTTGTTTTTGTATGTGTCCTATATATATATGATATCTTGTAAATTTTGAATTCCTCTGAATTCCTCTTAGGTTATCTTACATTGTACTCACTTAATTTCTAAACTTAATAGATGATGGATAAAGCTTCATGTTATCTTTTTAGATGTCAAACTTTGCATCTATAACAGTGGTATCACCTCTGACTTCTTAGAGAATGCATAGAATACCATTTAGGGTTTTCTGTATGTTAGAAATGTTTCTGAATTCAGATGCTATTTCAGAGTTAGTAACATCCATTCTATCAAAATTTGACAGTCATTGCTGGAAAAGTATCCTAAATTAGAGTTCAAGTCCTGTAGCATATGAACATGATTAAAAATTTTGAAGTTCTTTGAAACTAAGAGTAGCGCACCTTTGGGCTTTTAATGCATTTCAAAATCACAAAGAGCTGACTACCTTTGCCTTTACCATGTTTAGCAGTCAGTGTTGAGACAGAGAGGATGAAGAATTATTTTATTTATTTATTTTTTTTTAATTGGAAGCGTTTCAAGGTCTGGTTAAGGTTGACGTGGGAATTTTATACCACAGATCAGCACTTTTAGTTTTGAATATATTCTGATAGCTGCTGGCAGCCATTCTGATTTTTTTCCCATATATTCTGTTCCTTGACTCCTGTAACCAGTTGACACATTTAATCCTGATGTGGAGAAAAAAACATAATGCTTCATCAGGAGAGATGCCTGTGTTTCATTCATTCTCTCTGTGGAGCAAACACCTCACCAGCCACTTATTTCTGCTAGGGGTGAATGTTAGATATTTTCAAGTAAGCCAGCCTGTGAGTCACACATATCCCCATCCCTGGGCACCCCCTGAGTGTCTCATACATATGACCAATACATTCCATTACTGGCACTGCAGGTTCTCCACAAGCTATATGTTGTTTTTTTCAAGTGTGGCAGTATATCAAACCATCTGACTCTTACCAGGATAGGTGAGCAAACAAATGCTGCTCACTTCCACCTCATGCATGGCTAGTCAGTCAAGCACTGATCATCTGGGGCACAGGCAGGACTTTATTCCTCTATGTCATAGAGCTTGGTGCTTATGATGTCATCGTTCAGATTTCCAGTGTCTGATTTAGGCAACAGAAATACTGGTGGGAAGCAATGTCTGTAACCTACTCATTTCAGCAATTGTATTATTTATTTCTTTTAGGCTTTATCAAAGAAAACCCATACAGAATGGAAATGCACCTGAGAACTTCTGAATTGGGCCTCTGCCATCTTAGGTGCCCCCCTTGCTTTGCCTTCAGTGTGATTTATTATGTCACATAACATGTAGGATACAATGCTGCAGCTTCCCTTCTTGCATATGATCACATTTAATTCAGGGTATCAATGCTTATTGAAATAATCATTTCCAAACATGTTTGTTGTTAGTCTGTAGTCACAGTCTTTGGAAAACTGTAAAAGTGGCAAAACAAGGGAACATTAGCAGGGAATGTAACTCATGGAATGACTCAGGATTGCTTCCTTGGGTATCTGCTTCTCATTTTCATCAAGTCTGCTATTTAAATAATTACAATATTATACCTTCAAAGTAATCTGATGACTAGAAAACTGGATGTTCTTCAAAAGGCTTGATTTCTAACAACATGCAGCAATATTTATTGAATCTACTTTTTCTGTTGTTAGATAAATCATATTCACTTTATAACAATTAATTGTTTTGTTTTGGACCTTGAGCAAATAGATATTTAACTAGCATGAAAGACTAATGCAGGCACGTGCTTTTTGATTAGAGGATTATTGAAAGAATTAAAGTTTAATTCAGATTACTTAAAAGGGAGAAATATTCATAAAGCTGCAGTAAGACACAAGAACAAGGAAAGTAACCAGGGTCATTAAATGTTGTGCAGTTACGAAGTTATGCATATTTGGAGTAAAAATGAGAATTCTTTGCCGCTTGACAGAGAACTCATCACATTCTGTGAGGCAGACATAATATTAAATTTAAATGGAATATAAATCTTGACTTACATAAAGCACCACTGATGAAAGTTTGAAGCACCTTCAAACAGTTATATTTGCATATCACAGGTCTGAACTGTTGTGATTTATAAATGCCACTAAAACATTCATGCAGTTGGTTACCAGTTTGGATAGATGTTCTAAATGTTGATATCACTAATACTATATATTGCATTATGTCACTTGAAAGCAAACCTAGCCAAAGTGCAGCATAAGAGTAAAAAATATTTATAAACGTATATCAGCCAGAAAGTATTTATAATCCTTACCTTTCCAAGGGCTTAGTAAAATGTTAGACATCTGGAGTTTGATGTGAGTAATACTGCTTTTGAGCTGTAGTTGTAAGTTAGATTATCATATACCAGTCACTTCTCCTAAATGATAAGATTTCAAATTCTCCCTTTAATCAGCATGATATCTATAGTTGGTGTGATGTGGGTTATGCACTGAAACAGGCAGATGAGTTGCACGTGTTACTTGGTTAACACTCCTGATGTCACTGGTGAATATTGCAGTGAAGTTCGATCTTATTTAGTATTCTTAATTTTTTACAATGTGTTAGCTCTTGAAAAAGCAAAATCGATTTGTCTGTGCTAAGTACAACAGTCTTAGTTTCTTTATTTTATGCTGTTGCTTCCTTAGCATGTTTGCTCTGTATAAATGTTTAACATTTCAGTTGAGATTAAATTATAGTAATCCAAATTAGTCTAAGGCTGGATTATAGCCTGATTTTCATAGTTCCAGATTTAACTAAATTCCACTTTGCATGTGACTGCATTCTCCACTATAAGTATATCCTGCTCTAAGAACACACAATCTGCTACATTGGTCACAATTTGAGCAAACGCAAAGATTACTAGAAACAGTGTAATTATTTCTAAAATAAATAGCTAGCTTTTTATGTATACCTACATAAAGAATGATGTTTACTTATTCATACAAGATGTTAAACATGTCTGTTTCTTTGTAATCATTTTTTAGCTAGACTGCATTATACAACTTTATATAAATCAATGTCAACCAAAAACGATGTATAGAGTCAGGAGCACAGCAGATCAGACACCAAGACCATAAGACCACTAGCTGTATACGAAGACTTTTAATCCACATAAAACATGAAATGCTGCAGCTGATGAGCGCTTTCACTCACAAAATGAGCTTCTTCAGATCAATTGCTGCTACCCATAATACCATTATATACACACATCAATTAAAACCAATTACATCAATTACACAAATAATTAATAAGATAACATCTCTTAAAATGGTTCATATAATGTCCAGATTACATTTATTAGTATTATTATATCTATTTATTACAAATCTATCAAACAAATATATGAGCCATCTAAAATGTGGACTAATTTAACTATTTTAGAAACTTTATAAAAACTTTATAAAAAATATATATACACTCATCAGAGGCGTGGATATCAAAAATGTAAAAATATATATAAAAATATATATATAAAAAATATATATATAAAAAAATTATATATATATATATATAAAAATATATATATAAAAATATATATAAAAGACAAACACATCCTAGGTATAATACAATTGTGAGCAAAACACAAACAGACCCTAACAATATAAGAATTGTAGTGTGATATATGGATCTATACTATTAGTGTTTTATGTTGATGTTCCTTCTTTTCTTGAGGGCTGGTTTTATAGAGGCTCTTTCATTCAAGCCAGACCCTTTGTCTGCCCTCAGCCTCGTGATCCATTTACTTTCCCTGTCTTCTGTGTGATTTCTAATGTCACCACCTCTAATATTTGATTTAATTTGTTCCAACACTCTAAACAGGAAAGTATGTTCACTACCTAATTCAACCACATGTTTCGCTAACGCATTCTTAATGTTCCCTTTCCTCATGTGATATGTATGTTCGCGTATTCTATCCTTAAACTGTCGGTTTGTTTTGCCCACATAAAACGCATTGCACACCTGGCACACTGCCAGGTATACAATGTTTATACTTAGGCATGTTGCCTCCACCTCAGTCTTAAACTGTATACCAGAGTCAGGATGTATAAATACTGATCCATTGTCTATATATACACACTGATTGCACCGACCACATGCCTTAGTGTAACACAGTTCCGTTTGTCTCTCATCCTTTTTTGAATAGCATAAGAGTCTTCTCAAATTTAATTTATTCCTATATAGAAAACTCGGTTCATTCCCTACTAATTGTTTAATCCCATCATCTGTGCATAGTATTGACCAATGCTTATTAAATACATCTTTCAGATTCCTATTATCATTGGTGTATGGTAATGAGATCTTGACTACATTATTTATTGTTCGTTGATCTTCACTCCTTACAGGTCTAGGACCATAGTAGGGTGCTGCTCTATTTGTCCTTAATTCTTGCATATCACTGAGTTGTCTATCAATCTCTTTACCATTATAGCCCCTTTCCATTAATCTTTCTTTTAAATCGTGTATGCCTATTTCAAAACCTGCATCAGTGGCATTAAGCCTGGAGACGCGCATACCTTGCCCTCTTATGATGTTATTGAATATATGGTTAGGATGCATACTGTGCCTACATAATAAAGTATTGTGATGGCATGGTTTCCTATATACTCCAGTGTTCAAAAGGCCATTGTCTAGTTTCTCAATAAACAGATCTAGAAAGTCTATTCTCTCAGTTGAGTGACACATAGTGAACACTAAGTAAATAGTCAGGCCATTAATCATCATATGGAAATCCTCCAACGAGTCGATATCACCCCTCCATAACATAAACACATCATCTACAAAACGTTTATAAAATGCCACATGTTGTATGTATTCATCAGTCCTAAATAACACTGTATTCTCCCATTGAGCTAAAAACATGTTTGCATAGCTATTCGCGCATGGAGTGCCCATAGCAACGCCAGCTTGCTGTTTAAATATTAGCTCATTGAACATAAAAACATTGTTCTCCAATACAATATTCAAAAAATTTGTCAATAGGTCTATATGGCTTGGTGCAAGTGTGCTATTCTCCAATAGATATTCTTTAATAAATGTGATACCCAACTCATTAGGTAACACAGTGAACAATGACTGTATGTCAAACGTGACCAAAATCAACCCATCACTATTTATACCAGTATTCATGCAGTCATATAGCTCAAGTAGAAACTGCCTTGAGTCCCTGAGTATAGTCGAGTTACCATTCAACACAGGTCGTAGATGTCTTTCAATATACACCGATATGTGTTCTGTGATCCAACCCTGTCCTGAAACCACTGGTCTCATGGGTGGGTCACTAATGCTCTTGTGTACCTTTGGAAAACCTTGTATCATAGGGATTAAAGGATTCAAAACTGTAAGGTACTCAAATAAATCTTTGTCAATAATTCTAGCATTAAACATATCAAATAAATAATTCCCTACTTCCAATATGATATTTCTCACCATAGCTGCAGTAATTTCTAAATAGAACTTGTCACTCAGCAGCCTCAGCATCGCTGACTCATAAAACAATGTATCCAGAACTACAACCTGTCCCCCTTTGTCTGCCGGTCTAATTGTCAATGCCTTATTCATTTGCAGGTCTCGTAGGCTCGCTCTTTCCTTCCTACTGAGATTGTCCTTATTCCTAACATTAGGTTTACCCTTGAAATACTCATGTAGCTCATCTTCAGTCAATTTCAGATAAGCCTCAACTAATGGGTGATGTATAGGTATATAATTGCTCAATCTCTTAAAACATAATGTAGTTACATTTCCATCCCCAGTGTCAGTAGTATTACTTTGAAACATCAATTTAAGCATCAGATTCCTGCAAAACATTCTCGTATCCACCACCATGTCAGCTAAGTTACCACAACCACTAGGGATGAAATTCAGTCCTTTGTTCAATAAATCTATCTCGGGTTGTGTTAAAACATGACTAGATATATTACAAATTAACGAACCATGATTGTGTGTATTTACATTCCTTGTATCTACCAAAGGCACATCTTGGTGATTTTTATATAAATCAACATAACCATATTAATAGACTCATACCTGTATAATTTATAAAATTATTTGTCAAGAAAAGATAAAGCAGCATGTTACTGTTTGTTTTCCACAGTAAAGATAATTGGTTGCAGACAATAGTTCCCAATATAATGGGATATCTGCTGTGCATGCATCATTCATTATTAGTACCACACTGCTGAATGTTTACAGATTGACAAAGGCAGTTGCATAATTCGCTACCTTTCAAATTACAAAATGAATGTGTATATTTAATGTAGGGGACAAAAAAGTTGCAATCAACCTTGAGCTCTTTGGTTCACTGTGGAAATCATTTCTGTGTTGACTACGGAGCAGACACTGACTTACTAAGAATTATGCTGATCATGGCACAGGGATCCTTCACATCCATTTTGAGGTAAATTGCCATCAGTAGATGATTATAAATGAGTAATATCCTATACTACTCCATTGTTTTTAAAATACCATATTCTTGTGAAATATTCTGTGTGGAGACATACGTGAATGGCCGTACCTTCATTGAAGGTTGTGTGTCAGGGCCGGCAACTCGGCACTTAAAAATCTACTGCCAATCATTAGCGGACCGGAGTTCCACTGTGGCGACCCCTAACTGGGAAAAGCCGAAAGACACAACAACAACATTCTTGTGAAATATGTCACTTTTTCTGAATTGAAAGAAACACCTCTGTCACATACACGGAGTATCTCTCTCTGTCTCTCTTACTGCTGTCTTGATACAGCGTTTGGATAATGCTTTAGCTGTTGTTAGAATTATTATTGCTTTATTTATGATCCAGCAATATAATCTTATGCTGTTACCCAGAGGAGACCTCATGTTTGTACCACTGCATTGTGTACAGGTCAGACCATAAAACAAGTGTTATAAAAAGCATGCAATAAATGATGGCTAAGAGTCATATGCAAGCAGATGAAAGGATATAGGAAACTACTTTGTTGTAAATGTTCACAAATGTGGTTACAGACGTATTCATATTTTTTCTGCTTGCTTAATGCTTTAATGCATTTTACTTCATTTTGAGTTAGGCAATTATACAAAATGTTCTTTGAGTAGACATTGTAGCACAGACAGAATTTGAATTTTTCTCAGCTCATAACTATTAACCACATTCATTTCACTAACACAAAACGATCTAGGATTTTTTTTTCAAAGACTGTACCGAGGCACTCTTTTGATAAATACCCTGCCCAAAAGCATGCCATGTGCAAGTGAAGATATATAGACTCAAACCAAGGACTATCAAATGACAGTACATATTCTCAACTCTCCGTATTACACCGCCACAGTACTAGTAACCTCTTATTGCATTTGTTTGAACAATATAAGCTTGTGCCTTTTTCATGGAAGAGCTATTTGGGGTAGAAATGTGTGCCTATGAAATTGTGGGTATAAGAAAGGCTATTCATCTGTCTTACATGCAGACATTGAACTTCATATGTGCCTGTTTTGTCATTTGTTACAGTACACAGTCCCCTTCCATTCTCTTTATTGCTGTGTCATAATATTTTTTTTTTCTCTTCGTTAACCTGTTTATCTGCAAGTCAGAATGGACATGATATATACAGAGGTACAAAATCGATAACAAATGTATGTTAAAATTATACACTTCTTTTATTGAGCTCACCTTATTCAGGCATTCTTCCTATCCGAAGTCTACATGCATACATATGTAGATATGAATATATAGTCTGTACATATTCATACACCAATGAACAGATGAATATATAAGAAAATAAAAGAACTAATGAAGATGGATGTTTACGTGTGATACATCCATGTTAATCCTGCACTTGTAGTTCTCTATGTCTGCTACTTTTGCGGAGGTATATGGCTAGCTACTCATAACCATATATGCATACTGCAGAATGTATAACTGGATATTAGCCCAACATAATGCTAATTTTGTTTGAGCATATGTCATTCCTTCAGTCCATCCACCATCCAAGTGCTACTTTCATTCAACAAAAAAATAATTTGGATGTATGAATGATGGTGGTAGCAGGCCCAGTGCAGTT
The DNA here is from genome assembly GCF_019279795.1 of Protopterus annectens. NCBI lineage: Eukaryota > Metazoa > Chordata > Ceratodontiformes > Protopteridae > Protopterus > Protopterus annectens. The sequence goes on from NC_056749.1 coordinate 618,138,303, forward strand.
CATTCGGTCGATAAAGCTCCATTTTGACTTGGGTCATATAACGCTCGTTTCTTTCCTCTCGTTACAACTCTTTTGATAATATCTTCCTTCATATTTTAAAATGCATGAGGGATTTAGTTTAAAAGAATTCATGCTACATCTTTTAAAATATTTTACAGGGTGCAGAGTTAGATTATATTTTCAATAAATGCAACACTGAATCACTAGAGTGTGAAAGAAGCAATTTCTTTTTTGTCTTGCATCATAGAAAATGTTTTGAGAATTGGAAAATTAGATAATGTGTAGAAATGAGATATGACAGAAAAAAAAACAGCATTTTAGAAAATGTACATAGTTTTAAAATGCATGTGCTTGTCTCAGTTACTACATAAAGATCATACTAATGTTTGAATTCAGGTAAACAAGACAATGGCTGACACTGCAGAATCTTTCTTGTTAGTATTCACTGTGCATACAGCGTTCCATTCCTAGACTCAGTTATACTGTCTTTCTAACCATTCCTTTGGTGTTTTTGTTTCAGCTTACAGATTCTCTGAGATCAAGTTGAGTCAGTGATACAAGTATCCACATTAGTTGAGCATTATAGTATCTGCTAGATGGCTATATGGATTTTTTATTATGCTCATATTTGATTCTGCTATGGGTTCATTCTACTACATACCTGGATAATATATATTAATTAGTTTAAATGCAGAAAATGATTGTCATTAAGTTCTTTCTTTTTAAGTCATCACATTTTTCTAGTTAATATTTTTAAAGGGCATAAAAACTGCTTCATCATTACAAAGAGCAGTATACTATAAGTAAATGTTAACCAATAACTGCATCAATTTTTAGCACGAGGAAGGGTATTTGTTCATTAATACCTAAAAGTATGCATCCAGTCACTGTATTTATAGCATTTAATAAAACAAGATGATAGGTGGTATTCATAGTCTGAGACTTTGCAGCTATGTAGCAAGCATCTGCAAGGAGCATCAGTGCAAATGTATGCAAATAAGCTAAATCCACGTTATGAGCCCTTAATGAGGAAAAGCAAAGCCATTTTAAAATACATGCCTACTTACGGAAAAAGCATAAAGTACCTAAAGATAAGTGTTAGGTACATATGAAGTACTAAACGAAAGTGCCTACTTATGGAAAAAGCATAAAGTACCTAAAGTTAAGTGTTAGGTGCATATGAAGTACTAAACGAAAGCTTTGTACATATTAAGATATAGTGGATGAATGCAGCTATGCACAGTTATGCTTGAAAGACCTAAGGCAGGTAATGGATTGCACAGCTTTTATTATTAATATTAAAAAAATAAATAAATGTTTTCTCTATGGGTATCCTTATCTATAGAAAAGGAGAGATAGGAAAGAATGAAAAAGGGGAGACACAGCAAAGAGGAGGACACAGCATGAGCACATCAAAAGGGTTGCGCTGCAGGAGGTAAGAGAGGAGGGGCATAATGATTTTAGTGGGGGATAGACCCTCTCTCTTTTTTTTTATATAAGAGGGTAATGTGGGTGGGAAATAGGTAACTGAATGTAGGAGAAACGATATGGGAAGAAGGGTTGAGGTGGTGCCAGTAGGAGTCCCAGTCTATAAAGCCACAAACATTTCCCCTGCCAGATGATGGTTCAGTGTGGGACCCCAGTATTTAGTGGGTAAAGGGCCTGTAGTGGTGTGGTGGCTGTTACTAACTGTGACAGTCTGTCTTGAACATGCTGAAGAGTCTCTCTAACTGGCTGAATCCATCTATCCAAGACATGGTCCAGCATGTCCTCAACCAAATCTCGAAGCCTCCTTTCACTGAGGTTTGCCAGTCTGCTAAATCTCCTAAATGCCAATGTGTCTGCATGATCAGTGCCACTGCCCCAGCCCTGCCATGACTTCCTTGGATGGGCAGGTGGTGAGTGTTCCCTGGGAGGTTCATTCCTGGTCAGCTCCACAGGATTTGGGATGTGTAAAAACTAAATATAAATGGGAGAGAGAAAATAAAGGAGAAAGGAATGCATAATTAAAAAGAAAACAATTAAAACAGAAATAAAGGAGGAGAGACACAAAAGAAACAGTACACGCAATAAATTCACAGATCATGTTACACAGGATTTATCTTAAAACATTATTTTTATAAATCTTTATAGAAGTAAAACATAATTTACAGGAAGTGCTTACATAGAACTTGAATGAGATTTTGTGGAAGTGCTTATGTGTATTGCTATCAATTTTTGATGTGCATTTGTTTGGAATATTGCACTGAAAACACCCTTTAATAAATACTCACATCTTATAAATTCAGTTAGACAGAATACTGCAGTTTATATATTGACTTATACATTTGATTGCAGAAGTGTACTCTGTGCACTCTAGTACTTCAGTTACAATGCTTTATAAATTATTTTCCATACATATATATATATATATATATGTATATATATATATATATATATATATATATATATATATATATATCTATATACACATATATCTGTGTGTGTGTGTTTTTATATATATATATATATATATATATAGGGTCTATATAATATAAACAAAGTATTAAAATGTCGACTTACCTTTGATCAACCCCTATTTCTCGAAACTGCACAACATCGAACCCTCCAAGGGAAAGAAATCGGTAGCCCAAACACATGCACAACATTACAACAAGCACTATTAAAGTGGTGGGCTTCACCCCCAACTAAATATACTGACTCTGAGATTGCACTACAGTTGGGAAAAGGGCAGATTTAAAAAACGGCCAAACAATTTCTTTCCCTTGGAAAGAAATCAATGATTTGGCCATTCAGTGTTGTTCAGCTTCGAGGAAAAGGGGTCGATTAAAGGTGAGTCAACATTTTAATGCTTCGTTTATATAATATAGACCCTATATATATATATATATATATATATATATATATATATATATATATATACATATACACATATATGCACACACACACACACACACACACACACACACACACACACACACACACACAGTGGATATAAAAAGTGTACACACACCTATTAAAATGCCAGGATTTTGTGATATAAAAAACACGAGACCACAATAAATCATTTAAAAACTTCTTCCACCTTTAATGTGACCTATAACCTGCACCGTTCAATTGAAAAACAAATCTGTTAGGGGAAAAATATAAAAAATAAAAAATGCACTGCTGGTTGCATACGTGTGCACACCCTTAAACTAATACTTTGTTGAAGCAGCTATTGATTTAATTACAGCATTCAGTCTTCTTGTGCAGGAGTCTATCATCATGGCACATCTTGACTTGACAGTATTTGCCCACTCATGCAAAAGTGCTCCAAATCTGTCAGATTGTGAGGGCATCTCTTGTGCATAGCCCTCTTCAGGTAACCCCACAGAATTTCTTTTGGATTTAGGTCTGGGATCTGGCTGGGCATTCAAAAACTTTAATTTTCTTCTGGTGAAGCCATTCTTTTGTTGATTTGTATGTATGGTTGGGGTCATTGTCATGTTGAAAGGTGAAATTCCTCTTCATCTTTCTTGCAGACACCTGAAGGTTTTGAGCCAAAAGTGACTGGTATTTGAAACTGTTCATAATTCACTCCACATTGACTAACACCCAGTTCCAGATGAAGAAAAGCAACCCCAAACCATGATACTGCCACCACCGTGGTTCACCTTGGGGATGGTGTTCATTTCATGATGCAAAATTTTGTTTTTGCACCAAACATACCTTTTGGAATCGTGGCCAAAAAGTTCAACCGTGGTCTCATTAGACCATAACATATTTTCCCACAGGCATTTGTCAGACTTGATGTATCGTTTTGCAAATTATAGCTGGGCTTGGATGTTTTTCTGTATAAGAAAAGGCTTCAGTCTTGCAACCCTACCCCATAGTCCAGACATATGGAGAGTATGGGAGATTGTTGTCACATGTAGGTCTCTTGGCAGCCTCCCTGACCAAGTATTTGTCTTGTCTTTTCATCAGTTTTGGAGGGTCATCCAGTTTTTTGCAACATCACTGTTGTCCCATATTTTCTCCACTTTTTGATGACTGTCTTTACTGTGTTCCATGGTATATCTAATGCTGTGGATACTTTTTGTACTCTTCTCCTGACAGATACATTTCAACAGTGAGATCCCTTTGATGCTTTGTAAGCTCTCTGTGAAACATGGCTTTTGTTGTAGCAGGCAACTGAGTAAATGTCAGGAAAATCCTACTAGGATAGCTGAACTTTATTTAGGGTTAAGCAGAGTCTCTCTAATTGATGACAGGTGTGTACCCAAGAAGACTGAATGCTGTAATTAAATCAAAAGGTGCTTCAACAACATATTAGTTTAAGGGTGTGCACCTTATGCAGCCAGCTTATTGTACATTTTTATATTTTTTCCCCTGACAGATTTGTTTGTTCTTCATTTGAATTTTCAGGTTATAGGTCACATTAAAGGTGGGAAATGTTTTGAAATGATTCATTGTGGTCTAATTTTTTTATATCACAAAAACTTGTCATTTTAACAGGGGTGTGTACACTTCTTATATCCAGTGTGTGTGTGTGTGTGTGTGTGTGTGTGTGTGTATATATATATATATATATATATATATATATATATATATATATATATATATGTATCTATATAAATACATAATACTATTTAATACTTTAATTATGCTTACCAACCAGCATTGCAGTTTATCATTCCTACTGCTGCCAGTTGTAGGTCATCTTTTCCTCAGCTGTAAAGAGAAGAGATAAGACAATTGTTTACCTGTATATTACCTTTTTTACCCTTAATATTACTTGTATAGCTAACACATAACTGAAAGGCATTCCATTCACTGCAGTACTTGCATAGTATGTGTTTGTTACAATATGTATTACTATCTGAATTCTCATATTGTGGCAAGTCTTTCCTTTACTGCAAGTTATAAACACAATAATGCACTTTCAGTAGAATGTTTCTTTTATAATTTTATGGTTGCATCTTACAGTCTATGAATTGTGTTCAGCCAGAAAGTGAACACACTCGCGCGTACACACGCACACACACACACACACACACACACACACACACACACACACACACATACATATACACAAAAATGTAGCAATTCAATGAGGTTTTCATTTCTTTACCAGTATTATAGTGTGCGCTTTGATAGTTTTCTGCCTAAGAATTCTAAACATAAAAGGAGATGATTTAAAAATGTATAAAGAACTAATACAGAAGTAATATAAGTGGTCAATTCTCACTAAAGTATGTGTTGGTCATTCACTTCGTACTGCAACCTCAGCCACCTCCCCTAATCTCCACTCTGATTAAGGCGTTGAGCCTAACAGTTCAGACATCTTTTCTGTGGAACAAAGTATTATATTTTACAGTTATACTAATAAATAATTTTCTGGCGTACACAAAAATAACCCTTTCTTTAGAAAAAACTGTCTGCATGTAATGTAACTAGTAACCAAGTGTAGAATAGAGCATGTGTATGTACATTTAAGAACCAATTCCAAATATAAGCATGTGTAGGCAGCAGTGCCATTTTGAGAGAACAGCCAGAGTGTTAACATGTATGAGTGTAGTAGTCAGTCTGTTTATAAGTTTAAGTAAGTTACAAAGCCTCATTCCTGATGTTTGTGTGCAATAAAGCTGCTTGAACTGAACCCACGAATGTTCATCTGTTTTATCCCGACCAGACAAGTGACATGGTGTCAGAGGTGGGATTAAGAGAGCAACTTCTTCAATCCATGAGGTGAGGAGTTGAAGGTGAAGGCAGATTAAGCTGGTGGAGTGAAATTCCTCACTGTATACCTCTCAACTGTAGAGATTTTCACAGAATGTCCAGATTTTTGCCCCATATTTTTGGTCCATTTTTCATAAAATTTTGGTTTTCTGGCAAATGAGTGTCAAATCATTAAAGACTAACATTAGAAATTAATGACAGACATTTGAGTTTCAGACTTTATACCCTTCAGAAAATGCATGCTAATGCAAAACATATTATTCTATCAACGTTCTAAGTTTGTAAGAGCAATATTTAAAATGTGTCCCTATTTTTGGGTCTTTGTCCCACTTTTTCTTATTGCTTTGTCTAGATTTCTTGCTCTTAAGAGGCCGAGAGGTATGCAGCTGAGACAAACAAAAAAGCCAGAAATGAACTTAAGGTAACAAAAAACTGAAGAAATGATTTATTTGGCACAGAAAATGAAATGGAACATTTGTAAGGCACAAAACGCATTACTAATCAAACGAGTACTACAAAACGTATTATTAATCAAACGAATGGCACAAAACGCATTATTAAGCAAAATGTTCGAAACCATGATATTTGATAAAACTAGCAAAGATATTCATATGGGGCTCAGAATTACCTTTGATTTGCATAATGAGCATCTTTAAAATACAATAGCACAAGAAAAATATAATGAGCATGATAAGAGATTAAAAGGGCATAACAATAAAATGGCCTACAATAAAAAGGCAAATTAAGCTTACAGGGCAAGGCGACAACATGTTTGTTTTACTAAGACCGTGTTTGGGCACAAACTACTATTTTGTATTGAATGAAGCCATTCAAAGCAGAACTAGAGTTGTTTGAAGTATATCAGTGTGTGTAAAGTGTTTGCAGAGTGTGTGCTTTATTACTGTGCAGTTATTTCAAAGAGTTTGCTGGATGCAAAATTCAGTTATATTGCAAAGCACAAAGTACAGCCATTGTGAAAACTTTCTTGTGGTGTGTGCATTTATTTGCAAAGTGCCGCCATTTCAAAGTGTTTCTTACACTGTACAGAATTATTTCTCAAAGTACAGCCATTTTGAAGAGGTTCTATGCTGTGTACAGTTTATTTGCAAAGTGCATTAATCTCAAAGTGTTTCTTACTCTGAGCTTCTTCTGCTGTGTACAGTTTATTCACAAGGTGCAGTCATTTCAAAGTATTTCTTACACAGATAAGGAGTGGTTTCACAAAGTACAGAGATTTTTATGTGTTCTGGTGCTATGGAGACATTTGGCAAAGTGCAGTTATTTCAAAGTCTGTGTTGTGCTATTGGGCATAAATACAAGTACTGCCATAAAGTTCTGAAATATATATTTATCTGTGTATGTTCATACATAATTTCAAGCACCTTCACTACTGTATGTTGATATGGCAGAGCCATTTCACAAACCTAGTCCACTTCTGTTTGATCATAATAACAATTGGAGAGTATTTGAGCAGGAATATGATAATTCCATGCAAGCAGCTTTTTCTGACAAAGAAGTATGTATGAGGGCATTTATTTTGCTTAACTTAGCTTAGTCAGAGGCTATTGAAAGGGTATTTATTTGTGTATCATCAGCAGTATATGCAGGATAGGAGGAAAAATGACATATTGTGGTGCCAGCTGAATCAAGAGAGGACCATTAGTCCTTAAAACATACATTTAGAGAAATGTGCAACTCCCAGAGAAGTATTACATTAGAGATGCACATATTTTATACAAGAGACTAAAAGTCAGGTGAAACTTTTGCAGTATATATAACAGCCTTATTTCTCAAGGCCAAAACATGCAGATTTGATGACCTCAAAGATGAGTTAATAAAGGGCAGGCTTGTGTGTGGTGTTAATAGTGCTGCAGTGAGAAAAAGTTTACTTGTGACAATGATTTAAAGCCATAGAGATTTGTCAAATCCATGAGCTCACAGAAAGGCACACAAGTATGCTTGCAAGTGAGGAGAGCATTGTTTCAGCTGCCTCTAGAGCAAACATAGACAGTATGCAAACTGCGGCAAGCAGAAACAGGCCTAAGCACATGGCAGCTGCAAGCCCTTCAGGTCTACCTGGGAAACCTCATAGCTTTCTAGCAGGTTCCAAGACTGGCTCATTAAAAAGAGCATACTCAGTGCAGTATAAGGGTGAGTCAGCAAACCCCAAGTCAAGTCTTATTGTTAACTGTCTTAAATGTGGTGCCAATCATGAGTCTAAAAGAGAGAAGTCCTTAGCATTTGGTCAGTAATGCCTAATGCCACAAGTATAAAAATGTAACCATTTTCAAATGTTTTGTAAATCAGGTAAACCTTATTCAGTTATTAAGAAAGGTCATTCAAAAAGGCAAGCTGATCAGATCAGTGGGAGGATGGCATAATGGTTAAGGTGTTTACCTTGGAGACATGAGGTGCAGGGTTTGATTCTCACATAGGGTAATTAGCTAGGCTTAAAATGGCCCACAATGGCAGTTAGCCTAGTACTAACCTATGAGCCTATGTGAAAAGCTGCAACTCTACTTTCTTTGTAGATGGTGTATCAGTGGAGAAACATTTAACACAGTAGATTTATTGGCAAAGAATAAAGTATTTTCTACTGTTCTGATCAACGATTTATTGGCAAAGAATGAAGCATTTTATACTGTCCTGATCAATGACAAACCACAGAGCTCAAAGTAGACACTGGTTCAAAGTGTAATGTCATGTCAGCAGAAATATTTGCTAAATTGAGGGCTGGTGAGCATCTTAATTTGAACAATTGTGCAAAGCTTGTTGCTTATGGAGGTGAAGAGATTGCAACTGAGGGCTCAGTAGTTATTTCATGCTATTTAGCTGGGAATAGTTACAGCTTGCAATTTTATTTAGTCCAAAGACCTGTGCAGTCATTATTAGGTCTCACAGACAGTTTGAGAATGCAACTGCTTTCTTTTACCAAAGAAGTCCATCATGTAAGCACATGTCCCAGTTCCAGCTTTACTGATGATATTTTCTCAGAGTATGCTGAAGTTTTCGATGACAAGCTAGGCAAATTTCCAGTTGTGTCCTCCATGAAAGTACACCCAGAAGTCAGTCCAGTGGTCAGACCAGCAAGGAGAGTTCCAATAGCTATGCAGGACAAAGTCAAGGTCCATTTAGACAAAATGGTGTAAGAAAGTGTGATTTGTCCAGTCACAGAACCAACTGAGTGGGTGTCTTCCATGGTAGCTACTCATAAGAAAAATTCAGATGAAATCAGAATATGCATTGACCCAACAGACTTGAATAAGACATTAAAAAGACCTCATCATCCTATGCGTACAGTCAAGAAAATTGCCTCCCTCATGTCACTTTTTTTTCTGTCTTAGGTGCAAAGAGTTAATTTTGGCAAGTAATGCTTGATCACAAATCTTCACTACTGACTACATTCAGTACCCCATTTGGATTGATAGATTTCTCAGGATGCCTTTTGGAATAAATTCTGCAGTGAAGTCTTTCAGCGTGCAATGGAGCAAATGTTTTCAGGCTACCTGTGTGCAATCATAGTTGATTTACTGGTTGGAGGCAGTGGTGAAGCAGGGCATGATTTAAACCTTGGGAAAGTTCTGGGCAGAGCACGTGAAGTGAATTTAAATCTCAATCCTCTAAAATGCAAATTCAGACTGCTAGAAGTTACTTATGTAGGCCATTTATTTACCAGTACAAGCTTATGACAGGACACATCCAAACAAGCAGCCATTCTTGAGTTGCCAGCTCAAGACAATGTTCAAGATCTACAGTGTTTTCTCTGTATGGTTAACTATTTGTGCAAATTTATTCCTGACTTTAGTGAATTATCAGTGCCACTTTAAGAGAAATGACACTCAAAAATGTCGCCCGGTCATGGTTAGAACAACACCAGAGAGCATTTGATAACCTCAAACAGCAAATTGTCAACCTGCCTACATCAAGTTATGATGTCCATAAACCAGTAGTTCTTTCCTGTGATGCTTCAGAGTTCACTTTTGGTGCAGTTATTCTTTAAGAAGGCGGACTTGTTGCCTGTGCATCTAGAAATCTTATCCAAACTGAGATGCAGTATGGTCAAATTGAGAAGGAACTTTTGGTAATTGTGTTTGTGTGTGCAAAGTTCCATGACTGTATTTATGGTCAAACTATTCAGACAGAAACTGACCATCAACCTCTAGTCACTATTTTAAAGAAGTCTACGCATTCAACTCCAGCAAGATTACAAAGAATGATGCTCAAATTGCAAAAGTATAATTTCAAAATGGTCTATATAAAAGGTAAACTTCTTTATTTGGCTGATACCTTATCCAGATTACCCAGAAATACCATGGAAGAGCTTGATGCAGAGAATTTTGATTTTGATGTCATGGAAGTGCGTAATTTTTCTACCACGAGACTTTATGAGCTGAGAGATCATAACAAGACTGATCCCATTTTGTAAAAGCTCAACCACTTCATTAGTGAAGGATGGCCATCAAATCAATCCTGTATACCGCAAGAAGCACTACCTTATTTTCCATACAGAAATGAGATGCTGATGGAAGATGGTATCATTTTCAAAGGTCCAAAAGTTATTGTTCCTACTTGCAACATTAATTATTCAGATTTTGTATTTGGGCCACCCAGGTTCCAATTCTATCAAAAGAAGGGTGAGAGGAATAGTACTTTGGCCTTCTCTATCAAAGGACATTAATAAAGTGCTTTCTTCTTCAGTATGCAACAGTACTAAACTGGATTTGCAAAAATAGCTACTTCAGCTAAGCCAAATTCCTGAACTACCTTGGTCAACAGTAGCAACTGACATACTTGAGTGGAACAATCAGCATTACTTAATGTTGGTAGACTCTTATTCGAAACTGGTTTGAGATCAATTTGCTACCTAACCTGACATCCAGTGCTGTTATAACTAAGATGAAACATCATTTCTCAGTCCATGGTAGTCCACACACAGTTATTTCTGACAACATTTCTCTGTTTACCAGTCAATTGTTTCTGAGTTTTGCAAATGAGTGGGACTTCGTTCATGTTACTATTGGTCTTGAATACCCGCAGTGAAACTGCGTTGCTGAACGTGAAGTACAGAGTACAAAGCAATAACTAGAAAGATCAAAGCATGGCAATACCAAGATCTTCTTGAATTTACATAATCGCAGAAATATACTTCGTGACAACCTACTAGGCTCACCTGCTCAGAGACTTCTATCTAGGCAAACCAGAACAACCTTGCATATTAGTTCTAGTTTGTTGATGCCTAATTCTAAAAACAACAGAGCAATCAAAGCCCAACTTCTCAAGAAGCATTCTTCTCACAAGTCCATCTATGATACGAGTAGATTTCTCTGTCTATTAAAAGATGGAGAGACAGTGAGGATGCAATCGGTGAAAGGAATTGATCGAATTGGTCAAGTGAGAGGTATATGTGCTGAGCCGAGATCCTACTTAGTGGACTCTGAGGGTATGGAATACAGGAGAAACTGCAGGCATCTTCTTGCTGTACCAGAAATGATATTACAGCATTGTAATGTTGCAGACTCTAGACTTCAGAACAACTGTGATAATGTTCATACTGAAGAACATGTCTCAATATCCATTCCTGTTCCTGATTGTGTCCACGTTATCCCCAAAGTTGAACATTCCTTGAAGACGTTCCCCATTGCTAGATCCAATTCTGACTTTATGTTACACGATCAGGTCTTATTTCTAGATGTAATGTAAAATACACAGCAACCTGGACATGACTGTTTTGTATGTACCTGGTTTTATATGATGGCATGTCATAGAATTAGTTCTGTATAATTGCATGTCAAAAGATCATTTCTGTAAACTGCATGTCATTGAATACTGACATTTAGTATATGGATCATTTCTCAGAGAGAGAGGATGCAGAACAATGTGTGTGCACGTACCTTTAAGAAGCATTTCCTGATGTAAGCACATGCATATAAATAGTGAGCATGTGCAGGCAGCAGTGCCATTTTGAGAGAACAGCCAGAGTGTCACCATGTGAGTGTGGCAGTCAGTCTGTTTATATGTTTAAGTTTGTTACAAAACCTCATTCCTGATGTGGTGTGTAATAAAACTGCTTGAAATGAACCCACAAATTGTTGTCTGTTTTATCCTGACCAGATGAGTGATACCAAGGTACTGTAGTAGAACATGAAATTATGTGGAAATGCAATCTTGTTTTGCTTTCTATATTAATGCATTAACAAGTAGCTGTAAGTGTATTCATGCAGATGTATATATGTGATTTATAGATGTATGTAAACAGATCATTTTACTCATACGTATGCTACATTTGTATTTATACAGACAATTATGTCATCACATAAACATTCTTTATATTTGTATGCACATGCAGTTCTGTGAATATATATGTTTATGCTTTCCATTGCCTTATAATAACATTAAATGTGCATATTTGCAGCTACACATTTATTCTGTTAAGTACCTTCAGTTATACAGCATTCTTATAGTTTATTTTTTAAACCTATGTTTAATATGAACAAAAAATAAAATAACACTTACAATAGAACTTTGGTCTTCTTGCTTTTACCAGGTCACCCTACTGAGCCAGCTGGTCAGGCCTATATTTCTGTAGGTCACCATACCTGTAGAGGCACTATTGCCTGGAGTGCATGATCCCTTTCATGAATGACAGGTGCTCACCCAATTCCTGCCAGGCATCCATCTTTTTTCCATTTAATTCCTATTATGTATGCCTGGAACTTATCCAAACAGGACTCCCAGAAGATGGATCATTATCAGGGTCTCCTTGTCTGACCAGCTTGGAGTGCAGCCTTGTGCTGCCATTGTTCAAAGTGGCAGATCCAGACTATAGAACGTCTGAGCAGGGCTGTTGTTCACAGGTTTGAAATCACTCCCTCTTGGCAGTAACAACACATTTAACCAGCAGGGGCATTAGACCAGGTACTGATATTATTGGCAAGTTTGGTTTAACCAAAAATGTTTTGTCTCATACATTTCAATTAAAGGAATACATACTCATTTCACTTATATGGTGGAGAATAAAAAAAAAAAAAAATGGCATGCAATCATCAGTATTCTTTGTATTACCTACAATTACTGGACATTCCCTTAGCCACATTTTTAAAGTATTATACCTGAATGTTATATATTTCTGCTTAGAACAGTAGTAATATAAATTATATTATATATATATATATATATATATATATATATATATATATATATATATATATATATATACTTGTGTGTGTGTGTATATATATATATATATATATATATATATATATATATATATATATATATATACACGCGCACACACACACACACACACACACACACACACACACGCATACTGTTTGCACACACACACACACATTGCTTTATTTATGCTTTAAAATGTGCATGTAATCTATACTATAGTGGGGAGACTTCTTGTAGTTTTAGGGTGCACCTTCAAGAACATATTAGGGATATAAGAAACAAAAAATTGGATAGCCATTTTATGATTTTCATCACTCTAACCCTGAATCTCTTAGGGGTCATGTGTTGAAAAAGGTTGAGGTATGTTTAGGTGAATGTACCAGCTTAAAAGAGAAACTTTTAAGGAAAGAAACACTTTTCTTTTTAAAATATGGTACTCTGGAGCCGTTTGGTCTCAATAAAGAGTGTAATTGGAAGTATGTGATTTAACTTTTATTGAATGATTGTTTGCTAATTATGTTTTTTGATTATTTAAAGCTGGTTGTAAGTGTAATTATTTCACTCTTGGAAAGCTTGCTTGCCAAGGAGCTAAGGATTTTGTTAAACTTTGGATACCTGTAGAGCTGTGGCCTTTTGTTGTTTATTATTCAGCGGTTTGCTTGTGCTAGATGGTATTGGATTCAGCTGCTTTCCTGCCTCCCCAAGACGTCACTCTTGAGACTGGTAAAAGCACAGAGGAATGCATGGTTGTTGTTTTGGCTTGCTCTACCGCGACCGCGTCAGAAGCCAGCATGAATTAATCTCGCACATCATCTGACGCCCTGCAAACATTCACTGCAGATGTTGACTGGGAGTCTCAGCTGATTATTTCTGAAGGAATGGGGGGTGGATACCTCAAATCTTAGCTTGGGAGGTGATTCCTACTATGTTAGTTGAGTAGAGGAAAGGGTCAGAACCTCCTAGAGTTTTTAAGGCAGTTGTTCCTCAAAAGAAAAAAAAACCTGAAAATTAAACATGTTTCATCTGCTATTAAATATCCCCGGTGTGAATGACAGAATTTTACCCAGGGATTGTCCAATGCCCTAATGGCCTTATAATCTCCCAATGGAGTTTTTGTGCCTGCTCCTCCTTGGTCTTCTACTCCCCTTTGGAGGCCCCCTACACCTTGAGCAGGGAGCATACTTGTGACATACAACATCTATAAATCTAAGGCTTTGGTATACTGGCTGTAAGTCGGGGCTACCCTTGATAGGGGATCCCATTTGTAAAGAATACTGCAACAGTGAAGATTAAGACAAATCCTGTTATGGTAATATTTTACACAACTGTAGCTTTTAGTTAAATTTTCAAATGAGGTTCCATGCAGAATGGATATGAGATGGAGTGGGCTATGGCTTCATAGTTCAGCTTCACTATTTCATTACAGAGTCACGTGCAGAATTAGATGAGTTGGTTAGAGCGATTAGTGTTTTTCTCCAGAGAATAAAATTCTACTGGGGGAGTACTGATGTATTAAGTTGTTAAGGCTGGGCAGTTTTGTGGCATATAGAGAGGTCTGTGTATTATAGTTAGCTGAGAATATGCTAAGTGATATGGTAGCTCTACCTAGTTTAATTCTTTAAGGGCCAGGCAGAGATGTGATCTATTATTGTTAACCTTTACCATGGATTTGGATATTTTATTTTAACATTACTCAAGCGTGGACAGTTGTGAGACTTGAAGAATGATGCAGCCATAGTGGAGAGATGGCAATAAGAAAGTAGAGATTATGTCTTCTGACTATGTCAGTGAAGAGGGTGTTTGCTTTATGTAATGCACCTAGTTTTCGATGAGTTTTTTTAACCACGTGATCGAATTTCAACTGGTCATCTGTGAATGACACCCAATAATTTTGTGTGATTTACTTCAGATAATAGTGATAGCACTTCAGTACTGCTCTAAATGGTGGTACTGCACTATGATTGCTCAGCATCTCCCCACCATGACCGCTAATGCCCTACACCCAGATCAGCTGCCCCTTTGCCCCACCTTAACTATGCTGTTAGCTTTTGTTGAATGCACATTTTATTCCAGTATTCTAAAATATACCTTCTTGAGGCACTTGATTGTAGCTCTTCTTCGCTAAAAGAGGTCTATGCATTGTTGAATGCTTCAGTTCATCATCACTTCCCTTATCCTAACAAACAACAACAGAAAACCTTCAGTTGTTAAAAAAATCATTGTTGTTTACAGTCCAAGAGACTACAACTACCATAAAATGTATCCAACTATGTTGGAAGATAATGTAGTTTGATTATTCTGTTTGTTTATTGTTTCACCACTGTTATTTTGTGCCACTTTTGCAAAGCTTTTTTATGGAATAGTATATGTATAGTGTTATAGTTTGCTTAATATTTATTTAGCCTGTACTATTCTTATTATGTCTATGGTATTACATGTATTGACAAGAACATTGTGTTTTAGGCTGAAGAATGACACAAAGTTTAGACCTGTTTTCATGAACCTAAGTAATTAATTTTAATTTTAACAAAATAGATGTTTTGTCATTTAACAATAATGAGCTCTAATGATTTTTAGATTATTCACTTCTTTACAAGTGCTCCCTTTTGCATGTACCTCACCAGACCCCTGCAATGACTGGAGAGACCACAGAGGTTTCTCACCAAGAAAATATAGGGTACATAAAACAAGCCCTATGAGGAAAGGCTGAAAGCCCTGTCACTGTATTCAGTCTCCTACAGGTTGCTAAGGTGTGACCTGTGCCTGGCTTACAGGGTAGTCTCTGACCTGGCCCTAATGGAAATGCCACACATTCATAAATAAAACTGCACAAGGGTCACTCACTCCAGGAATCTTAACCTAGCCTCTGACATGAACAAATCATGCTGGAGAGATGGATATATTTCCCAGACTGACACTTCTATGGAACAAGCTTCCAATTTGTGTGAAACTGAGCCCCTCCCTGTTCCTCTTGAAATGCAACCTAGATCAGTGGATAGGTGACCACAAATTAACCCCTGGGGTAGTGCCCATGTCCCTCATGGACAATGGCAGTTGGTATTAATTACCATAAGCTCTTACCTCTGCAAACTTCACTCACCTAACCACTGATAATTGGGGCAAGTCATGATAAATATGGCTTGTAAGGGCTTTAGTCTAGTAACCATCTACAAACCTATGAAAAAAACACCTGAAACATTTCTCCTGCAGAAGCCACAATTGTCTTCTGTCTAATACAATCTCAAAAGGTAACATTACAAATCAGTAGCCTCAACATGTGCATTTGACATGCACCATGGTATAGCCGTTCATATGAGTTTGGCAGATCTTTTTCCACACATTATTGAAACCTTTTGGAATAATCCTGGTTCTCTAGTAACAGCTTCATCTAGTTACAATTGCACATGTTTGAGTTTAAGAATTTTTAATTTGTAGGCAGGGCCAGGAATCATTCTACTACAGGTACAATAAAATCACTTATTTTAAGCAAGATGATCTTGTCTCTGTGAAACATCAATCATATCACAAAAACAGAAATCCTGGTGTAGCTATGTAATTTAGAATATCCCTTGATTCAAAACAGTAAACATAGCATTTGGGTTCAGCATAGTTGATGGAAGGACAACATAACCATCTGTTTCATTATGCTCACCACTTAGCAGTACATTGTATTATATTCATCTTACTAAGTTCTACATATCAATCTGTATGGTAGCTTGTTACTATATCTGCTTATTTTTACTTTGCTATACGCAATTTGTCCCGGTCACCTTCAGTAACACACATCACACCAAATGACATTTGACGACCTTTATCAAATTTCCATAACATAGCTTTGATCACCAACTTTACTAATTACAACTATTCATGATATAATTGATTCTAAATACAGCATAACATCCTTGTAATGTTAATCAGGTCAGCGTACCTACTCACCCTGCCCCAGTAAGCAGCGTCCATACCTCTACTCACTTACTTTACTTATGAAGCAGCATTCCAACTCACTTCATACACCATTCATTGTAATGTTAATCATGGCAGCGTACCTACTCATCCTGCCCAACAAGCAGCGTCCATACCTCTGCTCGCTTACTTTACTTATGAAGCAGCATCCCAACTCACTTCATACACCATTCATTATAATGTTAATCAGGGCAGCGTACCTACTCACCCTGCCCCACAAGCAGGGTCCATACCTCTGCTCCCTTACATTACCTATGAAGCAGCACCCCATCTCACTTCATACACCATTCATTGTAATGTTAATCATGGCAGCGTACCTACTCATCCTGCCCAACAAGCAGCGTCCATACCTCTGCTCGCTTACTTTACTTATGAAGCAGCATCCCAACTCACTTCATACACCATTCATTATAATGTTAATCAGGGCAGCGTACCTACTCACCCCGCCCAACCAGCAGGGTCCATACCTCTGCTCTCTTACTTTACCTATGAAGCAGAGTCCCAACTCACTTCATACACCATCCATTGAATTACCTTCCATCAAATAAGCACCATCCTTACCTCAGCTTGCTTATCTATTCAGCAAGCTTCCTCCAACTACTCATTTCCTTTCCCAGATCCTTGAAATGAACATCCAAACATCAGAGGGGGAACAGAAGAGGGCAAACCTATCCCTCTTCTCCGCCCCGCCTACACCAACTGACTGATATGTAACCCTACTCCCCTCCAACGAAAAAAGGGAGGGTGGGTGGGTAGCAAGTTCAAGCCAAAATGTAATTGCTTAACCCACTACACTAGACTAAACCACTTAAGCCCCTCCCTATCATTATCTCATTTCTTCCCAACCATTCCTGCCTCCACGTAACCCGTTCACTTCACCAACCCACTTAAATCCTCCTAATATTAACCTAACCCCCCACCCCATGAAGATGTCCCGGGACAACTTAGTTTGTTGCCAAACTTTATTTGTCCCGGTCCCCTTCAGTAACACACATCACACCAAATGACATTTGACAACCTTTATTAAATTTCCATAACATAGCTTTGATCACCAACTTTATTAATTACAACTATTCA
The DNA here is from genome assembly GCF_019279795.1 of Protopterus annectens. Taxonomy (NCBI): domain Eukaryota; kingdom Metazoa; phylum Chordata; order Ceratodontiformes; family Protopteridae; genus Protopterus; species Protopterus annectens. The sequence continues at coordinate 618,156,240 of NC_056749.1, forward strand.
TGATATAATTGATTCTAAATACAGCATAACATCCTTGTAATGTTAATCAGGGCAGCATACTTACTCACCCTGCCCCAGGAAGCAGCGTCCATACCTATATTCACTTACTTTACTTATGAAGCAGCATTCCAACTCACTTCATACACCATTCATTGTAATGTTAATCAGGGCAGTGTACCAAATCACCCTGCCCCACAAGCAAGGTCCAGACCTCTGCTTGCTTACTTTACCTATGAAGCAGCATCCCCACTCACTTCATACACCATCCATTGAGTTACCTTCCACCAAATAAGCACCATCCTTACCTCAGCTTGCTTATCTATTCAGCAAGCTTCCTCCAACTACTCATTTCCTTTCCCCAGATCCTTGAAATGAATATCCAAACATCAGAGGGGGAACAGAAGAGGGCAAACCTATCCCTCTTCTCCACCAACCAGCCTGCCCAGGCTGTTCCCCCTCCATTCCACCCAAGGTTTTTCAATTCACTTTCCATAAAAGGAAGGGTCAAGTCAAACATCATTTGATGTACCCATCATCTGTAAAGCACCTTAGAATCCTGTCATAAGCCCCTTGGCCATGCCATCACTTAAGCACACCCTAATGAAACAAAGTACAATTACCTTGACCCCGTTGTAACACTGAACATTCACACCAAGAGAAAATATATACACTTTCAGCCTGCTACCTTCAAAGATGATATCGCGGCTTAACCTGAACGGATTGACAACCTATAACAACCACAAACTATAACCCCTAGAACTCAAATCGACACCCAGTCAAACAGCTAGTATCAAGTCTCACACCCAACCAGCACCCCTTGACCTGGTTCCTGAAATTCGCCTATGCCCAGCAATGAAGTACTTTACCTGCCCAACCTTAAACACCCCTTGATGCAAATCCCCTTAACAAATGCAATGCGGTTACCAAAATCAAAGGCAGAATCCATTTACCTTCCAGATCTATGCAGTACTCCATCTGTGACCCCATTGTGCAGTATCAAATTGACCGGGACTTCCATGGCAACAGCCTCCATCACCTTTCAGTTACTTTCCTTCAGATCGCCACCAACGCCGCATCAACTTCTGGACCTCCGCCACTTCCGTCAGTAACTATTACCTGCTAGTGCTTCCCATGTGTGACCTCCTCACTCGCCACTGCTTCCAACATCTGTGAATTCACTGTATCGCCACCACTGGTACTCAGCACACCACCATCTACAAAGAAAAGGACAAAATTAAACCCTCTAATAGTAATGAGAAGGCTCCGCCTTATACCCACCTCTTCCAAATTACAACCGCAGCATTCCAAGACCTCATCTGCATGAAAGAAAGAGACATGTAAAACATCCAGAATACATAACACACATTCCAATTAACATCCATCCCAAGACCTCTTCAAGGACAACTGTGCTTCACATGGATATCTCTCCAGCAGGTCCTATTTATTTCACAGGCAAGCTTTAAGTTATTAGCATGGGTAATTCTGGTGCTGTTTGTTTTGTGGATATGCGGGAGGTCCCCAGAGTGGGGTCCAACAATGCCCCACATGCCAGGCATAGATCTTCCCCAAAAGCCTGTAGGAGACAGAATATAGGGACAGGGCCTTGAGGTGGTCTGCATAGGACACATTACTTCTGGACCTCCGCCGCCTTCTTTTAGTGAGGAACCTCTGTGGATGTTCCAATTATTGGATATGCCTGCTTATGTACGTATCAAAGGGGCATTGTACTCAATGTCAGCAGACTTTCAAACTCTGAAACCCTGAAGCAAGAAATTTAGTATTTCTAACCAAAACCAAGGTACTCTTCAGAAACTGAGAATAACTTACATAGATTCATCCCTCTAGGTCCAGGTAAGGAGCATTAGTGTATCACCCTTCAAAAGCTAACTGGCTTCACATCTGCTTTTTCCTTTTTTTTTTTTTTACATACAAGATCATCTACAAATCCTAATACCCCACTGTCAGATATTTGCATCAATGCCTTCCTCTGGCTATTCTCTTAGAAGCCACAATACCTTATAACTTATTAGAATCCTATCCCATCTCTCAGTAGAGGAAAGCACTTTCTTAAGTAGCTCCTGCTACCTGAATCTCATTCCCAGCAGACTTAAGGAAAATTAACAAGTTTATACAATTCAGAAAACAACTTAAATGGCACCTAACAAAAAAAAAAAACACTGTACATGTTTTGACAGTCAGTAATAATCCTGTCTTCCACCTAATATTTAAAGCTTATTATATCAGAGTCTCATTGTCCTATTATGCATTGCCAGTTTGATTATTTTCTCTTATTTGTACTTGAATGCAGTTGCACCAGTCTTGTAATTACCTGGTTATTCAATATTACTTGCCTGTTCTATCTTATGTCATTGTACTGTAGTGTAGTACAAGCATATGATCGTTTACATGTACTTGTCATTGCCATTAAGGCACGGGTCATGACAGTAAAGGGTCTCAGACCAAGTCAGCCACCTAGTTACTGACAGAAAGAACTAACGAAGGTTATGAATTACCTTGTTATCATGCAAACAAAAAGATAGTAAGTAAGAAATAAGAACAAAGTTGACCTGAAGCTTATGTGGTCAAAATATTATGTGGATATAGAAAACAATTGACTGACCAACAGTAAAGGGTAAAGCAGAAACTGTTATGGTTTTCCATGCACAGCAGTGACAAAGGGGCCTAGCCATCAGCACTCTGCCGTGCTCTCCACCCGCCCAGCGAAAGCAAGTCAGCTCTGCAATAGAACACTCCCAAAAACCACATATACTGAACTGAAAGGACACTCAGACGCTGCCACTCTGCAACCATTCACTGCTGCCTCATAGACCAACCCCCTTGACTACTTGTTCATCCCAACACATCATGCCTGCCGTATAAACAGTCTCCAACCCATTATTGTTGCTCCCCTTTTTTTTTTTTTTTTTTACATCCACCTGAACTTTCCAAAACAACGCTTTTGATAGCTACACCAAATGCAGTCCTGTAGAGATGTTCAACAACAGCGCTCACCCACTGACAACCCCGCAATGCCTTAAATAGAACAACAAGCCCTCCACCAGCATGAAACATCAAGGCATCCGGACAGCGGCCCAAGGGTACGTACACAAGCAGGCCAGTCCTCCCACCCCCCCGCACAGTTCCAATGCCAACCCATTTAGCTATTTAGCTATTTATTTATTTATTTATTTTACATGCAAATTGGATCTCACCTGCACCCACTCAACCTCCATACCAGCGCAGATGTGAAGAACCCCTTGTCGCGTGCTGAAACCACTTCAGCCTCTCTGTCCCAAGCACAAACCATACAACCTGCTGCCATGAGGCAACAATGCAACTGCCACACCCCTGCACCATCTACAACGTAGCACACACACCGGAGGACACCCAACTGCTGGACTGGCAAAAGCAAAGCCTAAAACTATAATCGTCCCTTAAAGGAAGAACAGTCAACTCCCAGGGACTGTTATGCGCATCACGCACATGCCTCATTGCAGCCGCTAACCACAATATGCATTTCCCCATGAAATGGAGCATCGCTGAAGTAGGTGCAAGGCCATCCCACCCCAGACAAAGGAAAGTTACCGTATTTAATAATAATTACCATGTGCCATGATTCTACGACCACACAGGTAAACTCGTTGAGAAGGAACCAAACCAACCCCATCACCACTATTCACTACTCGTGAACCAGAGGCCACCCGCACTTCACCCAACAAGAAAAGCAGGCATTCCACAAACATGTGCCCCATCCAATATTGAAATGATTACCCACACAATTGCACTTGTCTGGCAACACACAACTGGATCCAGTGCTTCCTAGACCATGAACAGCAAGGGGAAACTGCTGTTCCAGCCCAAAACACATATCAGAAATGAAATCACACCAGGTCGACCACCCACAGCCTCTGACCACTAACCGACATGCTTACAACAATTCCCAAAGAAACCTTAACCATGCCGTGCATTCTCCAGGCAGGCATTCTGCATTCTCACCCACTTGCAGGACATAAATCACCCCTTTTGTAAGCAATTATCAATAGAATACTAACTCTGATGTACCTAACAGATTACACCCCCCCCAAGCTTGCCCCTCTTAGAACCCACCCTAGCAATTCCCCTGAATGAACAATAACCCTACACCCCATTAAAACTCTTTCCTCACCTTAGAGACCACATCCCAAAAAAAAAAAAAATAGTTCCTATACTTAAGACATCAACTTAAACCTGCACACATGTAACCATAACCTATACCCCAGGTACTCACCTCCTTATTACCCTATACCCCAGGTACTCACCTCCTTATCTCCACCACCAAACCAAGGCCTACCTGACCAAGGAAAACACCGGTCATCAGGGCATGAACCTACATGTAGCAAGTTCACGCCAAAATATGATTGATTAACCCACTACACTAGACTAAACCGCTTAAGCCCCTTCCCATCATTATCTCATTTCCTCCCATCCATCCCTGCCTCCACTTAACCCTTTCACCTCCCCAACCCACTTGAATCCTCCTAATATTAACCCCCCCCCCCCCCATGAAGATGTCCCGGGACAACTTAGTCTGTTGCCAAACTTCATTTAACTATTAAATTAACCCAAAAAGTAAATAAGTAAATCTGCCTGCAATGTGGTGCTTTACTATTAGTAGGACAAACCAGGGAATTCAATATAGTAATGAATTCCACATTTTCTATGATTGTACATGTTATTGGATGTATCTAAATGTCTACATACTAGTTTTCAGTCACATGAACAATTACTCCACCATAAGGAATGTCTGCAAGCACCAGTTCAGAATGGTGAAAAAATACCAGTGCCCTTAATACTCAAAAACGTGATTGGCAGAAATACAGTGGTAGCACCTGAATTTGTCTTCAGTTTTATTCCATTACATTAATAGCATACAACATATTATAGGAGCAAGACACTATATCACCAGAATTAGATCATTTCCAACATAAGGATAGGTAAAAATGGTTTAAGCATGCCCAAGCCAACTGACAATCTCCAAAACTACTTTTCTTATATCTATAAAACAAGTAAAAGTTGATACTTAAGAACTAACTATATATCAACAACCACCACAAGTCAATAATAATTTAACTGAGATGCAAGAGCAACAGAATACCTTTTATCTGGAATAAAAACAATCATTTAAAATAAATAAAAATTAGAACCTCATGTCACTCAGAACTAGTCAACCTCTATGGCCTAACCCAAGTCATAAAAATCTGTTACTAGAATTGACATATATACCAGAAAAGAAAGCATCGTAGGTTGCATACTCTGGTTCTACACCCTGAAAATCACAAAGGCTAATATCCTCCCAGAAAGCCTCTCACCAGAAGGTTCAGTAAAATTGCTAAAAGTACACACACACACACACACACACACACACACATACATACATATATATATATATATATATATATATATATATATATATATATATATATATGACTTCTTGAAACTTTAAAAAGGGATACTTGGTCCCTCTCACTGCCTTCCATTAGAAAAAAAGCCATCTTATACTTCAACACTACCTTCCTGAACATACTTAACAAGCCCCAATCAGAGTATAAAAACTTAATCCCAGCAACAGGCCCTGATGAACCTCTTTGACTAAACAATTAATGAAGCAAAGTTCCTTCAATCCTATCATCATTTAAAAACCCTAATCAAAAAAACAACTTCTTACCGATATATATATATATATATATATATATATATATATATATATATATATATATATTTACAGAAAAATCTGTTGGGGGAAAAATATAAAAAATAAAAAACAGTACGCTGGTTGCATAAGTGTACACACACTTAAACTAATGCTTTGTTGAACCACCTTTTGATTTAATTACAGCATTCAGTCTTCTTGGGTAGGAGTCTGTCAGCATGGCACATCTTCACTTGGCAATATTTGCCCACTCTTCCTAGCAAAAACACCCCAAGTCTATCAGATTGCGAGGGCATCTCTTCTGCATAGCCCTCTTCAGGTCACTCCACAGATTTTCTATTGGATTTAGGTCTGGGCTCTGGCTGGGACATTCCAAAACTTTAATTTTCTTCTGGCGAAGCCATTCTTTTGTTGGTTTGGATGTATGCTTGGGGTCATTGTCGTATTGAAAGGTGAAATGCCTCTTCATCTTCAGCGTTCTTGTAGACGCCTTAAGGTTTTGGGCCAAAAGTGACTGGTATTTGGAACTGTTCATAATTCCCTGTACCTTGACTAAAGCACCAGTTCCAACTGAAGAAAAGCAACCCCAAAGCATGATATTAAACACCACCATGCTTCACTGTGGGGATAGTGATCTTTTGGTGATGCAAAGTGTTGTTTTTCTGCCAACCGTACCTTTTGGAATTGTGGCCAGAAAGTTCAACCTTGGTCTTATCAGACCATAACACATTTTCCAACATGCTTTTAGGAGACTTGATGTATTGTTCTGCAAATTTTAGCCAGGCCTGGATGTTTTTCTCTGTAAGAAAAGGCTTCCATCTTGCAACTCTACCCCATTGTCCAGACATATGGAGAATATGGGAGATTGTTGTCACATGTAGTACACAACCAGTACTTGCCAGAAATTCCTGCAGCTCCTTCAGTGTTACTGTAGGTCTCTTGGCAGCCTCACCGACCAGTTTTCATTTTGTCTTTTCATCAGTTTTGGAGGGATGTCCAGTTCTTTGCAACATCACTGTTGTCCCATATTTTCTCCACTTTTTCATGACGGTCTTCACTGTGTTCCATGGTATATCCAGTGCTGTGGAAATCTTTTTATACCCTTCTCCTGACTGATACCTTTCAAAAATGAGATCCCTTTGATGCTTTGTAAGCTCTCTGTGAACCATGGCTTTTGCTGTAGTTGGCAACTGAATAAATGTCAGGAAAATCCTACTAGGACAGCTGAACTTTATTTAGGGTTAATCAAACTCTCTTTAATCGATGGCAGGTGTGTACCCAAGAAGACTGAATGTTGTAATTAAATCTAAAGGTGCTTCAGCAAAGTATTAGTTTAAGGGTATGTGCACTTATGCAGCCAGCTTATTGTACATTTTTTATTTTTAATATTTTTTTCTCCTAACAGATTTGTTTGTTTTGCAATTGAATTGTACAGGTTATAGGTCACATTAAAGGTGGGAAAAGTTTGGAAATGATTTATTGTGGTCTCATTTTTTTATATATCACAAACAGGGGTGTGTAAACTTTTTATATCCACTGTGTGTGTGTGTGTGTGTGTGTGTTTTTGTATATATATATATATATATATATATATATATATATATATATATATCTGTGTGTATGTATGTATATATATATATGTATATATTACTCTCTCACGCAATAAGACTACGGTGGTGGTGCTGCAGTAACGTTGTCACCTCACAGTAAGACGTTGTCCTGTTCAGTTCTCAGCTAAAGTGTCTTCTGTGTGGAGACATGCGTGAATGGGCGTACCTTTGTTGAAGGTTGTACTTCAGGGCTGGCAACTCTGTACGTAAACATCTACTGCCAATCATTAGCAGACCGGAGTTCCGCTGTGGTGGCCCCTAACTGGGAAAAGCCGAAAAAATACAACTCTCTCACGTAATAAAACTGTAATAATTCTAGGCCACTATGGAACACTATTAACCTACTATATACATGAAAATAATGCAAATTAATCCTCTACCAAATGAAAATAACTGAACAGTATCTACAGAGTTAATTAAGAATTTCATAGCTGTGATCAAAAATGCCAGCAGTAAAAACTCTACTTACCATACAAATCAATTCACTACCATTACAATTGACCAAAACTTTTCATTTAAATCAATCCCTACTCAGTTGATAAAAAATGATGTTAGACAAACTAAAACCAACAACTCTTGCATCAAACCAACTGCATCCAAAATATCTAATGCTAGCAGTTGAGGCAATATCTTACCAAGTCCCCATCCTAATAAATCAGTCTTTGAAATAATCATACTTTCCATCATTCTGGAAATTATCCTGCATAATACCACTATACAAAGGGGTCATATCAACAGAACGATTCAACTGTAGGCCCATATCAGTACTATCCCCTCTATCCAATATCTTAAAATGTATTCATAAACAAATCATAACTCACTTAATACATGGCAGTTTGCTAACAGGCACACAAAACAGCTTCATCATAGCACTATGACTGTTCTTGCATTTGTAGAAACAGTCAACCGTTATACAAACCTAGGTTACTCTAGCCAGAATGTGGCTAAATCTATCAAAAACATTCACTATAGTAACTTACAAACTACTATTAAACCGGCACAGAGCTTAGTTTTGTTGACATATTACACTGGTTCTCTAGCTACCCAGTAGAATGCAAACAGAGTGAAATAACAAGAACCCTACTACCCTCCTACAAACATAGGAGTTCTCCGAGGATCAGTTCTTGGCCCAATTCTCAACAGCTTCCTTAACAACATACAAACTGCTGCCAAGCACGCCATCGTCATACCATCTGGCTATGAATGCAAGAAAAAAAGAAACCAGTATTACTAATTCAGAGATAACTGTGTCTTGGAGAATAGAAGAGAAATGGTCAATATACCCTCCCATGGGGAGGGAGGGCAGCTGGGCTTTTCCCTTGCAAAAATAAATAACTTTACAAAATAATGCTTACTGGAATTCAGTGTTCTCCTTTCATTTCATTTTTTTCACAACTCTGGAACTCAGAATTATAATAAGGGTCCTCTCAACAGGTATCATAGCTAGAAAGCTGATTCGGATTGTTGTGAAAATATTATTTTGCCCTCAACAAATGATCTCTGGATGAATTTCCAGCAGTAATGTTTAATGAGGAGACAAGGACTTTGACAGAGTATGTGTTAGCCTGACATTGGTATACTTGAAATGCTGCAGAAATCTGGATTCTTCATTTTAGTGAGGTTTTGCAATCCATGTATGAGTGTACTTCTGTTTTAAAATCGTAGGGTTATAAACTTTATAATCAGCATTATAGAAAGGCACAAGGCAATGGTTATTCACACTTTCAGTTCTATATAGTAGTTCATACTATAGGCAAAGACAGGGTTTGGCCATGGGCACACCCTGTGCAAACTCATTCGCCAACCTAGTGTTGGTGTATTGGGAAGAAACGAATGTCCTTATTAATGACCGATCGTAGAGTGACAACTTACTGCATTATGTTTGATTTGTGGCTGATTTTATGGCAATGTAGTGAGAATGAACTGACAAGGTTTGTTAAGCATCTAGAGACAACCACTGATTTTCTAAGGTTTAAAATAAAAAGTGATTTTAAATCTATAGACTTTTTGGATGTAAGAATAACAAATGATGTAGGGACTGGCATGTAAACATCTCTATATAAGAAAAACTGTTTGAGCAATCACTATCTAGAATTTTCAAGTATGCACCCTAGACGTACTTTTAAAAACATAGTAGTGGGACAGGGTTTACGTACATCGAGACGATGCACAGAAGAAGCCAACTTTGAAAAAGAGCTGGAGAGTTTACAGAACATATGGTACAAAGGGGCTACACAAGTAACCTGATGCAAAAGGAGTTAGAAGTAGTAAAGAGAGATAGAAAGGGAAAGGCTAGATCATGGTTTAAAGTTAATGAGACACAAAGCCATGAGAACAACACAATGACACAAAATAGTAACATCGAAAGAAGTAATAAAAATAGGCTGATGTTACAATACAGCAACAGTATTAATGGGGTCTGCGAAATAATTAAAAGTGGAAAATCTTGTTAAGTGAGGATAGACTCAAAAATATAGTGGACAAAGAACCACGCTTTGCTTTTAGACGCAACAGTAATCTGAAAGATATGTTGTGTAAAGAACCAGGAATGAGAAATAAAAATAAAACTATGTTAACATCAGATAGAACAGGTACTTTTCCTTGCAGGCATTGCAAGACATGCTTCATGATTAATGATAAGAATAGCTTTGTTCACCCCATAAATAAAAAGGAATATATATTTAAGTTATATGCCGACTGCCATATGGAAAATATGGTATATATAGCGATATATCAGTCAAACCCCAGTTACTATGTATGGAAAACTAATAATAAATTGAAAATCAGAATAGATCATCGCTTGTACGGTATTAGGCAGAAAGACAAACAAAATGCTCGGTATGTGCGTACTTCTAAGAATCCAACACACACTTTTAAGTTCATGGTTATACAGGTTACTCATGTGAGTAGAATGTGTGTGGGGGGGCATAGTGAATGTCACTGTATATAATGAACTACACTGGATTTTAGAACTAGCAGTAAACCATCCTCCAGGGTTGAACACATGTATACCTTTAAGACCAGCCCTAAGGCAAAGGACGGCAGTGAGATGATTGGTGGTTGTGTTTTTAAATGTATTTAAATAAATTCATGAAAGCTGTTTCATTGTCTGATGAAGGGTTATCCCGAAAGCGCTCATCGTTTTATCACACTTTTACCTGTTTTTATGGAATAAACGTTTGCACAGCCTGTTTGGACTCTACTCTTTTCTTGGATTTACAAATGTTTATGTACTGAAAAGAATACTTTGGCATGACCAGTACTACGTGTGGGAGCCCACTGTAAAAAAAGTGTCACACTTGAGTAACTCATGCCTGGGAGAAGTGTTGGAAAGTACATGGAAAAGTGCGTATTGTACTTGATTTGTGGTGTGATGATGGCTGAGAAAATGGAACTACAATGCTGTTTTATGTGGATGTTCCATGTATACTCGGGAGTTGTGCTACATGCAAGGGAGTGGTCAACACTGTGGGCACATGCTGGTGGAAATTCTGCATAACATCTACATGACTACACAGGTCAAATTGGTGTACTCATAGGCATTTGTTGTCTATATTGTAATTATTTGGTGAAATTGCTTTCATAATGGAACTAATCCCACCATGATTTTTCATCTACCATATCCCCATGGCTGTGGCCACAATCCTTTGTGTGTATTGATATTGTATGACTTATACCAGTACCACATTTGGATTCAATGAATGTCCACAATTTGAAGTCCTCTACAAAGCTGGTTGGAGAAAGGATGTGCAAGTCTGTTTTGATACCTGAGACTTAATTAATGAACAGGAAAGGGCCTAGCACAGAGCACTGAAGTATGGACCTGGCCACTGGACAATAGATGGAGGTGATTTTACATATTGCAACATATTTATCTGTCATGTATGTGATAGTTTTCTACCCACTTGGTGACATAGGTGTATATGGCCACTGGAGACAGTTTTTCTTTAATACTTGACTGTGGATTTGTGCCAAATGCCTTAGCAAGGTCAAGTTACGCAGGATGATAGTGTTGTCATTATCCATGCCATTGGTAACCTTCTTGAAGATAGTGAACAGATGTAACCGACATGACATAGCTTTAACATATCAAATGCGGGCTTGGTAAACAGTTGGAATATTACCTGTTGCCTTTTAGAGAAAGTCCTCGATGACTCCTTGGCCTGCCTCATGGATGAGGAGAGTCAGGATGAGTCTACAAATTCATGTATCACTTGATGGTTCACCAGTCAGAAGGAAGCATGTTACTGTACACCCTTCTATGGGAACATAGGTTGTCTGGAGGTTGTGTGAAGTATGGATCACATTGTGTCTGGTAGGTCAGGTTTTAAGTCATGCTATAGGAAACCTGTGATGTTTTCAGGGCCCATTTATTCTGTGTTATTAGCCACAGAGTGAGCACAGATGAGCTGCCCTCCTGAGAATAAAAACTGAGTAATCTTTACATATATACTTTGGCTGATGGACAGGGGGTGACATATGAGACAAACTGTCAATGAAAGAATTGTCTGTTACTTCTGTCTGGTGGCATCCACATGCAGATCTGTGCTTAGTTGTGTATTCCACTTAAAATTTCATATGTATTAAAATAAATACTTTGTAAAAAGACATCCAAATACAGCCTTGGTCAGTCATCACATTCTGCACACTGTTGCAATGAGCACAGTTGAACAATTGTACCAGTGTCACTTACTTAAATCACTTGCACAACATATGATGATGTGTTTCATGGTTAAGTTTTGTTTGAGTGGTCTAATGTCATATCAGGACACATTACAGATCAGTTGTTTGTGGCTCATGCAAAATATTTCCTGACACAAATGACGATAGTCACACAGTGGTGCTGCTGACCACCTCAATAATCTTTGGGTATAGCAACACAACTGCACATGCAATGAATTCCACAAGGGTGGAGTTGCATCAAAACATGTGATACAGTGGTTATATATATGACAGCATAACAACATGCATATGAGACAAGACTTATGTGACCATGTAATCAATATGAATTCATATTGATGTCTGTCACAGAACATTTAATGATGGTATGTAGACATGCACACCTATGCTATACTGCAAGTGTCACTGTGATGGTAAAAAGTGAACTGTGTAGAAGGGTGATCAGCTCCACTACCAAAACACATGTCCTAATACGTCACCAATATACATACATGTGCATCAAACTATGTCAACAGTTCTCAGGAGGCATACTGTTACAGCTGTTATAGAAGGACCATGTAATGCTGTGGCAGCAGTGTGGAGTGCATTAGCTTACATCATAGATTGCATTACCCTCTTGTAGCCATACTGTACATCCACACCTCAATATAGCACATATCAATGACAGCAACACTGGCATTTCAACTGTTCATATGGTCATAGGACATTAGACTAATGGCCAACATCACATGAAATCCTAGCCCTTATTATACTATGGACAGAATCCCTATATCTGTATTATGGAAGATAGTATATTGTGCATATGTGTATATTTTCTGGATTGCATTACATCCTACCACTATCCATATGGGACATGTGCACCACACTATGACAAAACTTACAATTACACATGCAGTGGTCTGGAGATGGCTTGCAGAGGCTCATGTAGGGACTCTAATTAATTAATTAATTTATTTTTTATTTATTTTACATTTGTTGACCGGGAGAGTCCAACTGGATACATGTCTATTTTCAGCAGAGGCATGGGGAGAAAAGCTGTAGAAATTAATATCAATCAAGTATGAGATTTATGCATAACATGCAAGTATTAATAGGTAAACACGTGATTTAACAAGATTCCATAGCTTTAAATTTTAAAAGTACAATATTCATTGGTAAAGGCAAGATTTAACAAGATTCAACAGTTTTAAAGTTTAAAAGTACAGTAGTTACATAGGATGTATAGGTTTCCAGTAATAACATTGCCTGAGACAAACATAAGTAAGAACAGGTTGGGTTGAGATTTTAGGGTATGTTTTGTGAGTAGAGGTTGGGTTTCAATTTGTTATATGTACATTAGTAGACTGTTGGGGTGAGTATTAGCATGTGTAGCACCATAGGGAGGAGTACAATTCCTCTTCAAGGGATAGAAGTGAGAAGGGGTGGAGTGTGTATGTATATTTGTTATGAAGACATGCAAGTTGCCTGCTGTTAGACTGGAGCCCCTATATGTGTAGGTAAAGTAGCTTGCAAAATACTAGCTACTGTTACTGTCACAACACAGGTTTCTCTTAAATACTGTCAGAGTGCATGTTATACAGGATGATGTCATCACTGTATTCTACAATGAGATGTCTGGAGTAGTGTTTGACATAGCTGTGAACTCACATTTCATTCTAAAATTATCACCATAGTGATAGTCGACTGCACTGAGAATCGAACCTAACACAAGTGCCACAGCACATTCTAGCTTTTATAGTGTCACACAACACTTTAAAAGTGATGACATCAGCAGTGCCTGGTGAGAAGAGGATGGTAATAAGTGTCCCACATGCAGGTGTAAAATGGTCTCTTAAATGTCAACCAACTGAACAAACAGACACACACACACACCAGCTGACTGCAGTGAAAACAGTACCCCTACCTACCTAAGTGCATTGACTAGAGAACAAAGTATTTAACACAAGTGGCACAGGACACGTCTGACTTAGAGAGTGTTGGACAACACTTTATAAGTGATGGCATCAGCAGTGTCTGGTCAGAAGAAGATGGTAATAGCAGTGCCCCATATGCAGGTTTAAAATCAATTAAATGTCAACCAGTTGAGCAAACCCACACCAGTTGATTGCAGTGAGAACAAAACTCCTACCTAAGTACACAAACTAGAAAAATCTGTATGTAATGCAAGCACTGCAGTATACGTCTAACTTGTAGAGTGTTGGACAACAGTTCATAAGTGATGACTTCAGCAGTGTCTGGAGAGAAGAGATTGGTAATAGCAGTGTCCTACATGCAGGTGTAAAATGGTCTTATTGAAAGCACACACACCTCCACACACCCCAGTTGATTGCAGTGAGATTAGAACCCCTACCTACCTAAGTACATCAGCTAGAGAACTTAGTACTTAATGGATGCACCATGGCACAAATCTGTCTTTTAAAATACTGCAGAACAATGTTTAGTGGATGACATCATCACTGAATATCTGAGAGATGATGTTGGTAGGCCTGTATAAAATGGATGGGTAGTTAGGTACGACTGTCAAGATATTAAAATTCGGCATGTTACCAGATTTATGAATGTGCAAAGTATTTGCTGTTGTGTTTCCCATATGCAGGTATACTTTAAGAAACAGCTTTACAAACTATATGTAAGCAGCTGTCCACATTACTATAAGTATTAAACAATCTGAATGTGTATTGTCAGTATAAAGATGTACATCATATGTAACCAAGCATTTTTATTTTATTTCTGTAGTGTAGTTGATATATTTGGCAACAAGTACTGACAGGTCAAGTTTCAAGTTCATGGGTGTAGGTAACACTTGACTGCACTGTAAATATGTGTGTAGTTCTGAAACAGTGCCTTCCCTTTGATTGTGTGATTTACATTGGCTTTTATGGATGAAGACCAGTATGCAGTAAACATAAGTAATGCATGTTAATCAGCTCTTTCCATATCACACCACCGAGCAGCTAGTTTGCGCGATTGATGGCCAAGTGTTTGCTCATGCGCGATACATATTTATACTGCTTTCCCTATTTGCACTTTAAGTAACTAGCAAATGTGAGCCTCTGCTTCAGTGATAAACTTATGAAAGTTCTGTTGCTGTGCTTACCTCCATACAATCATGTTAAGCAGAGGCACAGCAGTCAACACTGTGGATATTACTGAATGCAAGAAACACACCTGCTACTTAGCTGACTTTTTGAAAGAAGTTGGAAGTGCATTTCAGTACTTCTTTTGAGTCCAGATGATACAGAGTTTGAATCCAGTTGTATCTAATGCTTCTAAACATGTTTAAGAAGTATTGCTTGGAGGTAACCACTGGCACTGGTGTGTGATGCCAAACTCTGCACAAACAGAGGACAAAAAGTGAAGGGCTTTTTTGGATTTTACCTTATGTGTGTGGTGTGCAAGTCTAGTTTTTGACTAGATTAAAAGGGTTAAAATGGTGTAGATAGGAAAGTGGTAAAATTGGGAGTGAGCAAGAACAAAGGGAAATCAATAGAGGAGGGTGCATGAGGGACGTAATTAAGAACCATAGCTATCCACTTTAACTGTGTAGAATGAAAATATGTGCAGAATATTAGCTGAATTTGGACTGTCACCCCAATAAATAGGGGTAACAACAATTCAATCATGTTGTATAGCCAAATGGACCGAATCAAGTATGTCGAGAACACATGTGCGCGAAGTGGAGAGCTATGTATGGGATTATATTTTTTGTGGACATGTGCCAATTTTATATTTTTTACTTCAGTAAGAGTGGAATGCTGGGTAAAGGGCATATGTATTTCTGGGTCAGATAAGTAGGGTAATTGAAGAAGCAGATGCAGACAAAACAAGACACAGGGATGGTGAGGGGCACAATGGTTGTGAGACTCCATGATTGGGGATAAGAAGAGACATCGGATGCCCATCAGACATGGGGGTAGTGAGAATCTAGCTCACACTTTTAGAACTGTCATCACTGTCCAGTTACTCTGCTGGCTGTTGAAGTGCTTGACATAATTTTCTATGGACTATAACATCGACCATCCTCTCCATCCTGTGTAAGTGTGCACCAATGGTGCTGTGTACGATCCAGTCCACCAAGGCCTGGCAACCCCTGGCAGTTGACAGAATTCCCACCTCCTCCACTACTACTGGAGGGAACAACAGCACCAGTTGATGGGGTAATGCTACCTGATGTGGAGGGCCCTAGGTAGTGCAGGGGCAGCCAGAGGCAGTACTGCCAGGTTGGATCCCAGAAGTGCTGGGCACTGGTGCAGGAGCCAGTGGAACAGAGTCAGGCTGAGCCACAGTGGTTGGTCTACCTCCCTGTGCAGTAAAGCATTTTGAGAGTTATCAGAAATGTCCAGAAATGGATGATATGAAAACATTGTAATCGCAAATATAAAAATAAAAAAAAACAAGATAAGGGTTGGGATAGGAGGACAAAAACAGATAATTAGTACCATCATATGTGACATACAGTGAATGATTACAATATAAAATATATTTCTTCTTATACATTTAAGCATGCATATTAACAGCTACAAACTATGACTGATTATTGCTCAAACTAATCCTTACTGCATGCACATTGCACATATGCTTGCTCAAATTTTATAGATTAAGTTAACAGCAGGACATTTATGCCACTTCTTTTGAAATCATTATGTAGTATTTTAAATTATTTGACTATATATTTGTTACTTGTGGTATCTGAACCCACAACATCAGACTGCAGTATTAGAATTGATCCCTACTGTTGGCTTGTGCTACAGACTGAAGCATGCATACTTGACTTTACAGTTAGGATATGCATGCTTAATTTGCTACTACTGTATAGAAGAGCAGTACTTTACTTAAAATATTAGTTCAGTAAAGCGAGGTCCTTGTCAGAAAGCAGACACAGCCCAGATACTGCCTTTAACGTGTTTATTAAAACAAAGACGTTTTCACCACGGTAAACCGTGGCTTCTTCAGAAAATAAAACAAACAATCTTAAACTCTGTTTAAAATCAAAAACAGAGGAAGTGACATCATCAATCTTCCTCAAAGCAGCATCAGTGTTATAAAAACATTTGAACTTTTAAAGTAACAGCCTTAATAAACATACAAGTGTCACGGTCATTACTGTTACTTAATACAATACCTTTAAACCATGTTTTAAAAATATAAGAGAACATCCTATCCAAATGTCAATATAAAAGAATGTTAATAAGATTGTGACATCTTTTAAGTTGCCACAGTCGCGGATCGGATCAACTTCCCTACAACAATATTCACAAAGTATACATATTGTATTTAAAAGGTGTATGTATGTGTGTTTCTCAATACCACACCACAAAAACCTATAAAATTATAAAATTAAACATAGCACTAAATATATAAGCATACCAGAAGCATTTTTAGTTTTATGTCTACTTCTATTCAATGTTCGAAATTTTGTTGCCACTCATTGAAGTCATAAAGGTCAACAAAATTCCTTCTATTTATGACACTGCTCTTCACAGGTTGCCAAAAATGAATCACCTAAGATAACTTTTTAATTTTAAAACAGGGGCTATATTACAGTTACTATTTAGTCCTGGATCCCTAAATGCGTCCAGGCGTAACTGCCATTCTAGCTCCCTGTTTTCTAAAATCAATGAAAATGGGCCTCCCCTAATTTTAATGGGTACATGGTCGATAGCCATGAATTGGAAACTGTGACCAGGGTTTAAACCTATATGCTTTGCCAGAGCGTTGTCACACTTACTGTTTTCTATGGCATAAAGATGTTCATATATTCGGTCCCTTAAACGCCGATCCGTTTTACCTATGTACTACCCTGTCATACTCACAAATAAAAAAGGAGACTTTAAGATCTACAATTTCTCTGAGATATTACTTGATTAACAGTTAATAGAACTTTTAGCTTTTGGGAATTCCTTTGTCCCAAACTATTTTGGAAGCATTTCTAAGGAATTAATTGAATTGAAATGTTATGTGAGAAAGATGAACTTAAAACTTGTCTTTAACCAACAAAATGACACTGAAAATGTGACCATTGTTGGTGACAGTTTACCCATTATGAAGCTACCTAGTGTGTTCAATCCCCCACTACATTAATACCTTGGAGTTATTTGAGAGAATTTGTGAAATGGACTTCAGATATTTGGCAGCCAATAGTAATGGCATGATTGGTGAAAACAATATAAACATTTCCAAGGAACAAATGTCACTCTTGGATGAGATATGTCGGTTGCCCGTCCGCTTATTAAAACCTGATAAGGGTGGGGGTCTTGTCCTTTTTGACAACATAACATATAATGAAAAAATGTTTAAAGTTTTGGACACAGACGCATATGTGAGATCATCTAGAAGTGAGGTCAATGGTAGCATCAGGAAGATAAGAGGTTATTTTAGGGACCTGTTCCTGGCAGGAAAAATTGACATCAACTTATACAATTATATTGATATTAATTGTCCTAAAATTCCTGCCATGTTCGGGATCCCTAAAATCCACAAAAACATTCATGACCCCCCTATGAGAGCACTGATCGATGGCAGGTCCTCGATAACTTACCCCTGTTCAAAACTTATCACAAAAATTTTAGATAAGTACATAAAAGGGATCACTAGTATCTGTAAGGACTCTTGGTCCTTTCTTGAGAACATCAATGGAATCTTGTATAATGACAACAACAATTTCTTGACCATAGATGTCATTGATCTATATACCTCCATTCCACACCAGGAGGCGGTTGAATGGACAGGCTCTATGCTTAAAGAACTTGGTGCTTCCAGATTAGAAGTCGACTTGGTAACAGAACTGTTAGACATTGTTCTAACTTCTAATCATTTTATGTTCAATGACGACTTCTTTCTTCAAAAATGTGGTGTGGCGATGGGCTCCCCATGTGGGGGTGGGGTAGCCAATTATGTTATGGGCTATTGGGAAACCAATATTTTAATGAAGACCTTAGGCCTAATGAAGCCTGTCATTTACTACACTCGATTCCTAGATGATATCTTTATTTTGTTCAGGGGTACCGAACTGGAAGCCACGGCTTTTGTGGACATTATGAACTCAACTACCGAGTTCTTAAGATTCACATCAAAATTTTCAACTGGGGTAATTGATTACCTTGACGTTAAACTAGAAAAGGATACTGTAGGCCAATGTTTAACGTCAACAGTGTTTAGAAAACACACATATTGTAATGCATTTCTACATTTTTCCAGTTTCCACCCACACAAACAGAAAAGATCTATTGTCAAAGGGCAATTGGTGAGGGCTGGAAGAATGTGTAGTACCATGGCAGATTTTGATAAGGAATGTGAACTGTTAAGAACTATGTTCAGGAACCGTGGTTACCCAGACCAAATGTTATGCGATTTGATAGGGGAGGTCACTAGAAAAAGGGTTAGTGGGTTTTATAAACCCCTATTACTTCAATGTAGGCCCACAATTAGTGACCCACCCATTAATGGAACATTAATGGGAAGTGACCTCAACTGCAATGAGGTAGGGATCATTGCACAAGCGGGTGAAGAAATAGACTACTCTCTGAGTTTCATCACTACATTTAGTAGGAATTCTAAGGGAATCTTGGCCATAATACATAAAAATTGGCATTTGATATCTACAAACTCACATTTGGCTGACAAACTAGGTAGAAAACCAAGATTTATATTTAAGAGACCAAACAATTTGAAGGAATTACTTCAAAGAGAGATACCTTCAAATTCCTTCTATAAGCGAAATGGGATGTTTAAATGTGGTTTTTGTAGGTATTGTCATGAGGTGAGAACAGGTGAAACTTTTACTATCAGGGATAGGAAGTACCGGATACGACTTGCCTTAAACTGTGAGAGCAAATCCATCATCTATATTGCAATGTGTAATTGCTGTGATGCGTTTTACATAGGTAAAACGGATCGGCGTTTAAGGGACCGAATATACGAACATCTTTATGCCATAAGAAACAGTAAGTGTGACAACGCTCTGGCAAAGCATATAGGTTTAAACCCTGGTCACAGTTTCCAATTCATGGCTATCGACCATGTACCCATTAAAACTAGGGGAGGCCCATTTTCATTGATTTTAGAAAACAGGGAGCTAGAATGGCAGTTACGCCTGGACGCATTTAGGGATCCAGGACTAAATAGTAACTGTAATATAGCCCCTGTTTTAAAATTAAAAAGTTATCTTAGGTGATTCATTTTTGGCAACCTGTGAAGAGCAGTGTCATAAATAGAAGGAATTTTGTTGACCTTTATGACTTCAATGAGTGGCAACAAAATTTCGAACATTGAATAGAAGTAGACATAAAACTAAAAATGCTTCTGGTATGCTTATATATTTAGTGCTATGTTTAATTTTATAGGTTTTTGTGGTGTGGTATTGAGAAACACACATACATACACCTTTTAAATACAATATGTATACTTTGTGAATATTGTTGTAGGGAAGTTGATCCGATCCGTGACTGTGGCAACTTAAAAGATGTCACAATCTTATTAATATTCTTTTATATTGACATTTGGATAGGATGTTTTCTTATATTTTTAAAACATGGTTTAAAGGTATTGTATTAAGTAACAGTAATGACCGTGACACTTGTATGTTTATTAAGGCTGTTGCTTTAAAAGTTCAAATGTTTTTATAACACTGATGCTGCTTTGAGGAAGATTGATGATGTCACTTCCTCTGTTTTTGATTTTTAAACAGAGTTTAAGATTGTTTGTTTTATTTTCTGAAGAAGCCACGGTTTGCCGTGGTGAAAACGTCTTTGTTTTAATAAACACGTTAAAGGCAGTATCTGGGCTGTGTCTGCTTTCTGACAAGGACCTTGCTTTACTGAACTAACGGTTTGGTTTGTTTTGGTGTATCGTGGTTTGTACTTTACTTAAAATAGTCATGTTGTGCTAGGTACTTACCCCTTGCTTCCCTCAGTTTATCTAAGCACTCAGCATAGGCCTCCCTATTCATCATTATTTTCTCGTTGGCTATGGAATAAAGAGAAGAAAACAACAGAAGAGCATTATGCATAGCATTCTTGTCTATATGCAGCTGTCTATCTAGTTTAAACTCTCTTTATCTGTATACTTACACAACTGCTGAATGTCAGCAGTCTTAAACTTAGCCAGACACTGAGTGCATCCTGATTGCACCTTTTGAGATCATTAAAATGGCTCCTGCACTGTTCTTCAGTGTGTGGAATGCTAGTCACAGCCTTAGTCAGACTATTTCATGCCACAGACTTGTACTGGGAGCTAGTATAGTCCCCTGCAAGAGTATTCAGCTGTAGCACTGAGCAAGGTGTTTATTAAAGATTCTGGATTCTTCAACACCCCCACCTTTGAGTCCTAAATTGGGTACCTTCCCTTATACCTCCAGACATGTCCAGTCAAGGAAAGCAGCAATAGTTAACAGTGGTGCTTTCCCACCAATTGATGTTATTGCATTTACTACTAGTGGACAGACATGAACAACCTTGACAACTGAGTTTGCATGATGTTAAGTGGAGAGTAACAGTGCCAAACAGAGATGGAAACAGTTTATGAACTAAGAAGGATAAAGTGACAAGTGGCATTCATTTTTAGTTTGGATGCTGCTGCACCTGTTACTTGATTTAACTTTGCAGACATACTGGAGATATAAATTATATGATCTGACACATTTTTGGTGTGACTTACACAATGATAAAATTAATTTGTACAACTTGTGATTCAAACCTATGCATTAGAGACAAAACGTATTCTTCCACATAGGTGATTTTTCATCTTTGCAGCAGAAGAAGGGCTTGTTGAACATGTTCATTAATTATGTATAAATACACATTACAGAGTGGGGGGTTGACCATGTATGTGTGACTTGACAAGTTCCTGGTTTATACACTTGTGTGTATGAGTTTCACTGAGGCATGAAGACCATCTAAAAAAATATTCATTACCCTCTGTCACACACACAATTAATTTGAGCTTCACTGCTGTACATACTTGTTATTTATAATTCTGTTTTATTTTTTTTTAATTTGTTAAAATTGAGTGTACAAACGTTAATAAAATTGGGAGTGTTCTACATTAGAACATATGCCACTTGTATTGCACCCTACACTTAAACCTGCTGCCACAGGAACAGATAAGGAACAGTTGCATATTTGTATATGCATTATGTGTGTTGACCATCACATAATGCCATTTTAAAGTTGTCTACTGTCTGCAGGTGTTGGGGAAGGTTGTTGACTGTCCTGTAATGCCACTTGGTGAGCTTGCACAACGAAACCTAATAACATTGTGGAAATGTCACTTTTCCAGGGGTGTAGAGGCCCCTGTGGTGCTGGGCCTCAGAACACCCCTTGGCAGGCATTGTTTCCAAAATAACTCACACCCTGTTGGGCATTATTGCTTGCTTACACAAGTGTGGATTTGAACTGTAACAGTGATGAAACTACAAAACCCAGTAAGGGTGTCTTATCCCTCTTTGCCACAGAAACAGCTTTGTAGCAGGAATGCAAATCATTCTGCATACAAGCAAGTTCCATTTCATCCACATTATTAACATGACATATGACACTTCAGTTGTTTTTACATTAGTTAATTACAGATTTAGTGCAATGACTGATCACACAACCATTTACGACTATTGTTTGTAGCAATGCAGCTCTGTCATTGAATTGTGTCATGATTCCCTTACTGAGTATTAATCTAAGACATGGAGTCTGTAAGGCATTTTGTATCATTGTTCTTAAAATGTATGAGAATATTAAATGGCAGCAATATCCAGTTTTCAACAAAGACAGGGACGTTTGGATATTACTGAACAGAAACTGAGAAATATGTGCTGATACTTAAATTTAAAATCTTGATACAATTACTTCTATACTTTGTCACTGCAGGTAAGGGAGTCTGAATTGCTATTGTGTTTTCCTTCTCCCTACAAGTAATCATTTCAATTGCCTTCCATTAGCAACTAACACTGAGGGAGTGCTTGCACTATGTTTGCATCTAATACACAGAGACAAGATTTTGGGATTCAACAATTCTAAAAAATTCATACCTCATTTGCATCTTCACCATGCTCACCGGTCTGAATCTGCACTATAAAAAGGTAACCATGTAGCTAGGGAACATAAAGGTGAAGAGAGTTGTGTATATGGATATCACAGAAGAAGATTAGCTATTACTTTGGATTTATCTGCAGAGAAGATTACTGATCTTGATAACATATGATTGAATTCTTCAATTACATAATAGATTTGCATGTTATTAGGAATATATATATATATATATATATATATATATATATATATATATATATATATATAGATATATATAGATATATATAGATATATGCATTAACAAATACAGCTTTTATCTGTATACACTTCTTAGAAGTTTAGTGATGGCATAGGCATTTTTGTCTAGCATTTTACTTTCTCAAATACACTGTTACAACTGTTTTCTTACACTCATTTATGTTTTTATTTATTTAACATTTGTTAACCAGGAAAGTTCGACTTGGAACAAAGCCGATTTTCAGCAGAGCTAAAGGGAGAACTGCTCCAGATGCATGCCTTTCTAACATGGGAGGAAACCAGAGCACCCAGAGGAAACCCACATGAATGCAGGGAGGACATGCAGACTCCACAGAGAAGGCACCCCAGCCGAGAATCGAACCAGAGAACCTCTTGCTTTTAGGTGACAACCCTACCTCTGCACCACTGTGCCGTCCATTGAAATGTAAATGCACTATATTGTCAGTGACACAGGAGTGTTAGCCTTTTAAGATGGCCCATAAACACCTCTAGGGGAGTGATGGGCACATCTAGAGGTGAATGGCATTTGCATAAAAATTACTTTTTTGTTGTAAATATGTACATATTTTTGTGAGAGTTTGTTTGAAAGCACTTATAATAATTGGCTGATGTGTTATTCCTTGTTTGGTACAAACTGTCCCTTTCCTGTTGTTTTGTGGGTGGGGACCCAAGTTCCATTTGTGTGCTACCACTACCCAAAATGTGTTTTACAGAGGTTTGCTCTTGTTAGTCCTTGTTTTGCCTCAAACCTTGGTTTGTGCATAACTGTGATGTATAATAACCACCAAATCTTTTATTATACTTTACTAACTGAAGTTTTGTATTTCTCTGGTGGGTAATATTGAACAACTAATATGTGTTATATCAAATCAGGCCTTTTATTTATGTGATATTTATATGTAGTATACTCCTTTTGTGTTTGATGTCACTTAGGACTATGGAAACCAAGCATCCCATTCCCTGCAAACCCCCTTCAGTGGATCTGAGAATATCATTGTCCAAGTCTTTTGGCAATATGGTGCCTTTCTGCTTCAGAGGGGACAAGGAGATATGTCCGGCATAATGCAGATTTGTAACCAGATGGTGAATGACATCAATGTCATTTGTGGGCAGAGCAGGACATATGACCAGTTGCATCATAAGGCCACTGGTATGATTTCATCAGCTTGGAGGAGAGCAGCTGTAGTGGCCTGTGGACAGCTGGCTACCTAGGGAGCTGCTACAGAGCTACCACTGACACCAGTGAAGAGTTCCT
Source organism: Protopterus annectens (assembly GCF_019279795.1). NCBI lineage: Eukaryota > Metazoa > Chordata > Ceratodontiformes > Protopteridae > Protopterus > Protopterus annectens. Next base: position 618,180,750 of record NC_056749.1, read on the forward strand.
GTCCACTGTCAGAGATCCAGAGATCTCAGTGGAAAGTGCACATTAGTATATGACTGATGTTGGTGCTGCTGTTTCAGGGAGGACAAGTATGTCCCAGGAGGAGCTTCCAGGAAAGCTTTACATATGTCAATTTTTAACAGTTTCTTGTATAGTACACATACATTTTTGGGGGTCTATCTGTAGATTGATTCAGTTAACAGATTTTGGTTCATTACAAATGGGCATGGGGTAGACATTTCAGCCAAGTTTCAGTTAAAAGTATTGCTAATGGACATATAAAGGCAATAAATTGTTCCCACTGTGTTATCATGATTATGGTATCCTTACATTTTGCTTAACTTCTTCCAGGACTATCCTCCAAAGTAAGTTTGGAGTCATCTGCCCATAGGTTCATAGGTTCATACTAGGCTATCTGCCCTAGGGCATTTATAAGCCTAGCCAGAGTGTGTGTGGCTTTCACCACCCCTTAGGATGAGAATACTATACCCATTAGTTTGCTGTGCCTCTGTCCAGCAGTGATACAGAGATGATTCCCGGGGTAAACCTACGATCTCCCATCCACTCGTCAAGATTTCTCTTGAACAGAGTCAGTGAGGGGCTCTGCCTCACATGGACTGGGATTCTGTTCCATAGTGTAGGGAGTCTCTGGGTGATGAATCTGTCCCTCCAGCACGTCCTATTTATATCCGTGTTGAGGTTTAAGTCTCTTGCTCTCGTGGCTCTGGTGGATTTGGATTTTTTGAGGTGGAGCATGTCCATTAATTCCGGGTTGGACATGGCCTTGTATGTCAGGCACAGATCACCTCTGAGCAGACGGTATGCGACTGAATAGAGCTGGAGTTTCTTCAGTCGGGCATCGTATGACATATGTTTGAGCCCCTTTATCCTTTTGGTGAGGAACTTTTGGGGTCTTTCCAACTGCTGCAGGTGTTGGGTAAGGTACATTCCGAATGGGGTGTTGTACTCAATCATTGGTCTGATAAGTGAAGAGTACAGGGGTACAATGACCTCTCCTGATCTGGATGTGAATCCCTTCATGATCAGGTGGGCAATGTAGAAGGTCTTCCTAACCACTTTGGCAATGTGAGCGTCAAAAGAGAGGTTACTGTCAACTTGGGTCCCCAGGTCCCTGATAACTTCTTCCATGTTTAATGGATTACCACCTATGTGGTAATTAGGGGTTACCTTGTTTTTCCCAAAGGGTATGACTATACATTTTTTGGCATTTAGCTCAAGGCCATGGCTCTGGCACCAGTTATCCATTTCTATGAGACCTCTCTGGAGGATGTCTGTGTCTGATGGAGTGTCAATTATGGTGCCCAGTTTGCAGTCATCTGCAAATTTTGTCAGCCACAATCCCCCTATGTTTGCCTGCATTTCAGAAAAATAAATGCCGAACAAGAGGGGGCCCAGGACTGAGCCCTGTGGGACACCGCTCGTGACCGGCTTAGAGTCTGACATGGCACCAGCAACTCTAACCCTGTGTGTTCTGTCCTTGAGCCAGTTTGCAACTCATCTTGTGACATATGGGTTTACATCTAAGCTGGTGAGCTTTTCTATGATGCCCGAGTGGGGTATTGTGTCGAACGCCTTTGCTAGGTCAAGGTAGGCTGTGTGAACTGCCTTACCCTCATCAATGGCCTTAGTGACTGTTTCGAAAAAGTTGACCAAGTTCAAGAGGCAGGATCTGCCCTTGACAAAGCCAAATTGGGTAGGATCCAGTGTCTGTAGGTCCCCAATGTCTTTATTTATGAGTTCCATTATGATCCTCTCCATAGCTTTGCAGACAAGGCTCGTCAAGCTTATGGGGCGGTAATTTCCAGGGTCCGTAGAAGCACCGCCTTTTTGTGGAGTGGGACCACAGTTGCCGTACGCCATTCTTTGGGTACGTATCCTGTAGTAAGGCTAAGATTAAACAGCAGCCTTATGTGTGGGTTTAGTTCCTCATTGAGTTCATGTAGCACACAGCCGGGGACACCGTCCGGTCCCATTGATGCTGTGTTTTTTGCTTTAGAGAGAGCAGCTCTCACCTGGGCATCTGAGATGTTTGGGAGGCTAGACTCTGGTGGGATAGATATTTCTCCTTTTGGGGGGGATGGAGGGGAGAAATTTGCACTGAACCTGTCTGCCAGTATGTTGGCAATGTCTGTGGGTTCAGTGATTTTTTTATCATTTTGGACTAATTCTGAGCATATCTGGGAGTTTCCACCCAGGTTTCTAACATAGCTAAAGAAGGCCTTATGATTGTCTTTTGTGTCATTAGCGATTTTTCTCTCAAAGTTGGCCTTGGATGATTTTATGAGTGATCGTAGTTTTTTGCTAGTGTTGATCAGAGATGCCTTCCCTTTTAGGGATTTTGCTCTGTCATGTAGTAGCTTTCTCCTCTTGTTGTAGAGTTTGTTTATGGCTGGGGTCCACCAGACCGGGCGCCTGCCTTTGGTGGAAAGGGTCTTGATTTTATTAGGGATTGCTTGATCCATACATTCCTGGAGGTGCTCGTAGAAGGCATTTGTAAGGGTTTCAGCAGCGTGGGTTGTGGTTTCCACTGGCTCGGGGGCCTTGAAGGATACCACTCCAGTCTTAAGAAGTGTGAAGTTTGCTTTTGAGAAGTTCTTCACTGTGGTCTTTTTTGCTGGGGGTGAGGGCGGGATGTGGATCTCCAGTGAGATTAATTTATGGTCTGATCTCACCAATGAGGGATATACTTCCGGTGTGGAGCATTTTGTCCCCATGTTTGTGATGATCAGGTCTAGTATATTTTCTCCTCTTGTGGGAATGGTGACTAGTTGTTCCATAGCATTTGAGTTTATGAACTCCAGGAACCTTTGGGCTAGGGTGTTGGGGCTTGAGTAATGTTCCCAGTCTATGTTTGGGTAGTTGAAGTCACCCAATATGATGGTGTTTGGAGAGACATTCATACTCTCCAGTGTCTTCAGGAAGGCTGTGTGGGTTTCCTGAGTTTGAGAAGGTGGTCTGTAGCATGTTACAAACTGTAGGGCAGTTTTACCTATGGTTAATTGCACCTGGATGGTCTCCGATGCTTCGTGCATTGCCACTAACCTGGAGGTGTGGGTATCCTTTATGAATATGGATACCCCCCCTCCTTTTGTGGTTCGGTCCGGATTTTGGGGCCGGAACGCATGATATGAGGTATAACCTGATAGTGCTGGGGTGCTCTCAGGAACCTTGAACCAGGTTTCAGTCACAGCACAGACATCAATGTTCTCCATACTGAGGAGGGCTTCGAGGGCGTGCATCTTGAGGTTTAGACTTCTGGCATTGAGCAGTATTACCCTTAGTTTTTCTCCATTTTTGTTTTCTAGGGCGGTAGGTTTATCATTTGAGCCTTGCCTAAAAAAGGCACTATGGGGGTGTTAAGAGCCTTTGCCAATATCCGGAAGCCCAGGGGTGACGGATGCAAGCCATCCCTTGTGAAGCAGCGTGGCTTGTCAAGCATGTCATCCCAGGCAGACAGACATTGGATCCCCTTAGAATGACACCAGTAATTAAGCCAATTATTAAAGCTGATCATTTTGTCTCTGTATTGTGGCATCATTCTTGGTGAGGGTAGGATACTGCTCAGGGTCAGGGTCATACCGGCCTGGGCTACATAATCTGAGAGCTCCTCTATGTCTCTTTTTATGTAGTCCAGGGAGGTACGTCTCAGGTCGTTCACACCGGCATGGACAATGACTGAGTCATACTTGTACTTGCTGTGGAGTGACCTGAGTGCTTGTGTTATGTGGCGGATTCTAGCGCCTGACAGGCAGCTTACTGTGATCTTTTCCTTGTTCAGTCTGGTGAGTGGGACGTCAGTGTGTCTGACTATGGAGTCACCTATAACAAGTGTGTCTGGCATTGTGTTTGGCTTTAAGGGCTGTGACTGTTTAGCACACTGACTTTGAGAACTATATGCTGCATGTCTTATGTCTTGAGGTGGCAGTTGCTTGGGTGTCTGCTTTGAAGGCCTCTGTAGTTTTGGTAGATTTTTGATCAGTGCCTCCAAGTATGTCTTTGTGTGTTTATGTGTTTGTTTTGCAGTTGTGATAGTTCTATGTGAAACTGGGTTTGTGGTGTGCGTGGTTTCCTTCTCCTCCTGTCTGGACTTGCCAGTCCTGAGTTGAGAGAGCTCAGCCTCCAGTTTGGCTATATAGTTGCATCTCTCACATGTATTTGTGTTTTGTGGGAGAAGGAGTGGGTTGTCTGTGTACATGAGGCAATTGTAACATTGCCTCAAGATGCCCAGATTCACCAGCTGAACAGGAGAGGACGCTAGCAACTGACCCTTCGACATGCTAGAAAAAGTGAAAAAGTTTGTTGTGTAACTGAGTCAGAAGGGACCTATAGGGAAATGGGTACTCAAGGGGATTCTAGGCTAATGTAGTACTTTGTTTAGTATACAAGTACTTTACCTACATAAAAATGCTTTAGGAGCAAGTGCTGAGCTTTTGAGATAGAGAATAGACTGCTTAGATTGCAAGTAGAGAATTTCTAAGGGAAAATTTGAAGAGCAGACTTTACGGAGCCAGAAATCGTTTAACCTTGTTTAACCGGCGCTGCCCGATGGTGCTCTATGGGCAACTCCGCGCTAAATCACGCAAAAGCACGCTAAAGCAGGCTTTATAGCAGGGGGTTGAAAAGAGCTAGGAATTGACCCAAAATGGCCAATAGACTACAAGTTTCTGGCTGGAACCACTGCTCTAGGGACAAATAGGCTGCTCAGTGCTCCCCACTCCCACTGGTGAACAAAGAAGCTTCCTTTTATCCAAATAAGGATATGGAATAGCACAGGAACCAAGCCAAAGCCCAGAGATCAGCAAACTCTGAAGACTGGACTATTCTAGTTCAGTAAGGCGGGAAAACAAGATTTTTTTTTTTTTTTTTTGAAGAAAACAGAGGAAAAACGGACAGTAAATGCTATAAATGCTTTTAAACGGCTAGCGCACTTGAGTGTGTTAGTCTACAGGTAAAATTAAGCAACAAATAACTTTTTTAAAAGTGCAGAACAGTTAATCAACACAAAAATAGTTTAAATAGAATGCAGAGCTGTGTAAACAGGCGAAAATGCAGTCGCTAAGCAGTAAATAATCAAAAAGCCAGAAAAAATACTTAAATCAGGAAAAAGTCACTCTTTTGCTCTCTGCTGCTTGTAGAACTCTGCAGGACACCACGAGGAGCTGTGCTGAGTTGAATACAAGCGAAAAAGCGCTTTAAAGCGGGCTTTATTACAGGGGGCTGAAAAGAGCTAGGAATTGACCCAAAATGGCCAATAGACTACAAGTTTCTGGCTGGAACCACTCTTCTAGGGACAAATAGGCCGCTCAGTGCTCCCCACTCCCACTGGTGAACAAATACGCTTCCTTTTATCCAAATAAGGATATGGAATAGCACAGGAACCAAGACAAAGCCCAGAGATCAGCAAACTCTGAAGACTGGACTATTCTAGTTCAGTAAGGCGGGAAAACAAGATTTTTTTTTTTTTTTTTTTTTTTTTTTTTTTTTGGCATAGTGAGCCAAACATTTTTATTTCAATACTGGCATAGTGAGCCAAACATTTTTATTTCAATACTGATGAGTATTTGACAGAAATATGAATTTATCCGTATGTGTGAAGTGGGTGCCAGGACTGTGTGTGTATTGCTGTATCGTCTGTGATAGTAGCAACAGTAGTTTATTAGTGTATACTATATTGTAGTAGTGTAGCTATTAATTTCTTTCCTGTGTTTGTTCATTATTATCACAGGTGATCTTATCAGTGGAAGTGTAGCAGTATTACCACCTGATTTCAGAGTATCGACAGACTCTGGTGATGATGGTGGACAAACACGGGCACAGTTGGGGGTGCAGAAGTTGAATCTGACCCTGAGGTTGACATTCAGTCATGCGCTGTAATTCCATCGGATAAAGCCATTAGGCCTATGTACACCTATTCCAGTGAGCCCTCCGATATTGGACAGGTGGAGGGTGAGACACTTGATGAAGGTAATATAGTTACTGTGGCTTCAATATCTGATGTCTCTAGCCATAACCAAAGTGTGGTTGAGGTGCCATGCAGGTGGGTTGATAAGTGTTTTTGGAGGTGGCCTGCTGTCCATCATCAACCTGATCCTGCTGTGAATTTCTGTGCCACTCGATGTATGTTTTGGGCCATCATGGAGGCACATGCATGTTCCAATAGGGCCTCTGAGGAAATTATTAGGGTTGTAGATGTGGCACAGGCTGACATATGTGACTGTCTCCACCATGTTGCTGATTCAGTGCATCAGATGAATGACACTTTGGAATGGGTGATGTTTGTAATGGAACATCTGCTGGGAGGAGGATGGCATCCATATGGATGTAGATCATTTACATCATCTGATGTTAGTCAACATGGCTATAACAGATCACGCTCACTTAGTGACACTACCTCCACTGCTCTCTTAGTGTTTGAAGTGTCCACAGTCAGAAGTGGTAGGCCATGGAGGTTGTGGTCCTGGATGTACTCATGAGAAGAGCTTGTCCAGCAGACATCAGTTACATTCAGGTAGCAGTAGTGCATCTGACCATGGGCATGAATGTTCCAGTACAACTCTTGGCAGAGCCAGTTCTTTTGGTTGGGAACAATGACGATTAACTGTCATCTCTAACATGCATGGCTCATACCTCTCTCACATACCAGGATGTAAAGCTAGCACAGATCTTGGCTGTGTTCTTCCAGACACTTGTACACCAATTTCAACTGGAGTGCCCATACTGCCACACACACACTTAACAGTTGCATGGAAAAGTCATGAGTCTTAGTGTTCATTCTGTCTTAGTGGCCATTTGATACTTTATCCAAATGTATGCCTGTTTCTCTTTTTTACTCATATGTGCTAACTACCTTTTGTGTCAGCCTTGTTTTCTCTCTTGAATTCAGGGATACCTAAATCTTTTGTCTGATGCTCAGGGTGGATAGCTGACTTAGTGCTTAGAATATCTGTGTTTATGATGCTGTTTTGTAAATTGTACTACTTTCTTACAAGTTTTTGTAATCTGTACATCCCTCCCATCCTCTTAGGCCAACAAAGCTAGACCAAGCCATAAAAAAGTGTGACAAAGGCCCAACAATAGACAGACTTTTTAAATATTTTGGTATTACAGACGTAGACAGTTAATAAAATAATATAGGTTCATAAGAGGCTACTAGGGTAATGACCATAATGCCTTTAGTATTTACCAAAGTTAGATGGTTGTTGCTAGCAGGGCGATTCTGTGATCTGCACTGACTGTCCCTGTCCATGAGGGATATAGGTGCCACCCCTGGTGTGAATTTATGATCAGCCATCCAGTTGTTAAAGTTGCACTGGAATAAGGTTATTGAGGAGCTCTGCTTCCCATGGAGTGGGATCCTATTCAAGAGGAGCGGCAATTGCTGATATTTCTCTCTCTCCAGCATGTTCTGTTAATGTCACAGTCTAGGTTACGATCCTGGGAGTTAGTTATTCTTGTCCCATTTGATTTGCGGATGTGCAGCATTTCCATTAGTACAGAGTCTGAGAATTGCTCTGTAGGCCAGGCACAGGTTGACTCTCAGCAGCCTGTATGTTACAGAGTACAGTGGCAGGACTTAGTCTTTCCATGTATGAAATGTTTTGGAGGCCCTAGATTCCCTGGGTTAGGAACCTCTGTGGTCTCTCCAGTTGCTGCAGCTGTCTATTGATGTACATATAAAAGGGAACATTGTACTCAATTAGTGGTCTGATAAGGGTTGAGTACAGCGCAGCTGTAACCTCCCTGGTCTTGGATGCAATGCCGTTATTTGAGATGTACAATTTTAAATGCTTTTCTTACCACTATAGACACATGGTGATCAAAGTCTAGACTGCTGTCAACCTGTTTTCCCAACTCTTGCACCACTAAGTTTGAGTTTAGAGGAGGACTATCTATATCATAATTAGCATGGACTACTGGTTTGCCAAAGAGGATAATGAGACTTTTTTTGTTGTTGTTTTTTCTGTGAATTTGGCATCAATCATTTCTCTGTGCCAGCCCTTTTTGTAACATGTTAACATGGGTTTACTATAAAAATTTCGAACCGTACAACATCGACTGTACTATCGTCGTACACGGAAGTTCGAAAACGGTAATATCGATGTAAAAAAAAACAATCTAGGATCGGGTTTTAACATGGGTTGAGGTAGGTGTTGAGTATTATTCTGAACTACAAATATCTCCCCTACCTCGACCCATGTTAAAACCCATTCCTAGATTGCTTTTTGACATTGATGTTACCACTTTTGAACTTCCGTGTTCGATGATAGTACAGTCGACGGAGTACGGTTCAAAATTTGATAGTAAACCGTTAACATAAATGGGGACTCTATGATTGTGCTCAGTTGACACTCATCTGCAAACGTTAAGCCACAGGCCATCTAACTTTGCCTGGATTTCAGAGAAATAGATTAGTAACAATAGAGGGCCCCACATCCTTGTGGTACCCCACTGGTAACTGGTCTACTGGTAGAGGTGGACAGTGTGCATTCTGTCTGTGAGCCAGTTCACTAGCCATCTAGTAATGTATGGGTTAATCCCCTGCTATGAGATTTTCTCTATGATACCTGAATGGGGGATTGTGTGAGAGACCTTGGCTAAATCAAGATAGACAGTATGTACTTTTTTGCCCTCATCCATGGCTTTGCTGACATTCTTAAAGACGTCCATTAGGTTTAATAAGCAAGAACTACCCTTGACAAAATCAGACTGGGTCCGGTAAAGAGTTTGAAGGTTGCCTATGTCCTCGTGAATAAGGTACATGATTCTTTCCAAGGCCTTGCAGATAAGGCTAGTTAGGCTTATGGGGTGATAGTTCCCTGGGTCAGTTGATGAACCCTCTTTGTGCAAGGGGATTACTATTGCTGTTCTCCACTCTGCTCAGACAAAGCCAGTTCTCAGTCTATGGTTAAAGAGAGTGCTGAGTTGTTACAAAAGGTCTTCTTTCAGATTGTTTAGTAAATAGCTTGGGATGTTATCTTATCTCATAGAGACTATGTTTTTGGTCTTGCAGAGTGATTGTATAACCTGTTCTTTGGAGATACTTAGTAGAGGACTGGTGTTAAGAATGCTTTGGAGTATGTCTAGTGGGGACAGGGGGGGTGAAGTTATTGCCAAATCTATCAGCTAGCAGGTTGGCAATTTCCTAAGGTTAAGTGCGAGTGGTACCATCCACTGTAAGCTCACCACACAGCTGGGCACTCCCTTTTAGGTTTTAGACATAGATGAAGAATTCAGGTTTTACATTACTATTTTTAAGATTTTTTGAGGAATATAAAGTCTGAAACTGAAATGTGTGTCATTGTTTTCTAATTTCATTCTTTAATGATTTGACAGTACAAAAGTATGAGGCTAAACTGTGGATATGTGAAAATCTGTAGTTTTGCGAGAGAGATGAATGTGTGATTTTTTGATGAGTGAGGCTTATTAGTTGATAGAGGGCACATGTATTTAAATACGTCACATCTTTATGTCATTACTGTAGAAACCTCCCACCTTATACATACTTACATTAGCAAGTAACCAAATACAAGGATATGCCATTCATTTGTATTCTTAGACATTTATTTTTGTATTCTAGGTTCAGCACTTACCATGGCAGTGGCAAGATTTTAAGTTCTGGACTGACTCTGTCTGATGCTAGCAGTACACAGCCATTACATGGATGAGTAAAGGTTGTGAGCATTGCTGGGTATCAGTGTTACTCTATGTATGTGCATAGGATGAAGGTTTTACCCTCTTAGGTGGTGAACGTGTTTACTGTCAGTTGCCTCTTGGCCAGGGTGAGGGCATATTGTGCATGCCAACATCTGTCTACACCCACAAAAGCTGCTGGTTCCCCACTGAGTCCTCACCTGCATGTGGCTATGGTGTCCTTGCCAATGCTGGTGGGATGCATGGCCCTTCCCCTTGGTGTTCCTGCTGAAGCTGTTTTCTCAGGATAATGTTGTGAAGCTTGGCACAGACGGTGAAGATTTTAACACATGTATGGGGATTGTACTGCAGGGCTCCCTCAGATATATCTAGGCACTGAAACTTTAATTTCAGCAACTCAAACACACACTCTCTTATTTCTTTTTGACCGCGCACTCATTATAGCATTCTTGAGTTGGTGTGTGTGCATTTCTGATGGGTATCATCAGTCATGGTTCCAGTGCATAACCTGCATCCCCCAATCAATGACCCTGAGGGTTGTGCTTGATATGTGAGCTATGTGAGCTATGGTAACTACTGGTGTTGCCAGCACACACATTCAGGATCATTCCCTTACCATTACACATGACCTAGCAGTTAATGGAGTGGAAGCCCTTTCTATTTATGTACAGTTTTCCCTGTTCTGAGAATGCTGCTTTGATTTCTACATGTGTACAGTCTATGGCACCCAGAACTTCAAGGTAGTGTGCTAGAGGGCATAACTCCTGCATTGTTGTGGATATGTCCTCATGTGTACAGGGGAAATAGATGGAGTGTGGCATGCTGTAGCATAGCATTCAGGAATTGATGTAGGATCCAGGATGCTGATGCCTGTGACACCACCAGCATATTCCCTGTTTGTCTTTGGAAGGTTCCTGTAGCTAATATTCCAAGTACTGTGCATACCTTAGTCTCAAATGGTATTGATTTGCCCTTGTTGTCAACTGAGGAAGGCAGAGGCTCCAGAGTTCCTTTAGTGTGCCTCTATCCATCCTGTAGCGCTCTACAATTTATACCTCATGCAGATTGTGAAAAGTTAAACGAGGCCTAAACCTCCTTCTGTTTCTTGGTCATGGTCTATTAACAACAGCAACAGCAGCAACATAGACTTGGGCCTGCTCCACACCCACACACAAATAAGAAAAACAGCAACCCCTAACATTCTTTCCATGTAGACTAGTTTTTGTGGTTGGATTCCAATAGGATTTGGAATTCGTAGGGAAAGCCAACCCTGACACTGTTGCTTTATAGCGTGATGCTCCTCCAGCTGGGATTGGTTGATTACCATACAAGTCAGCTTACTGTAATTAGCATGCCACAATTTTTGCTGTGTTTGCGCAGCTCTGCACAGCATGTGGAGATACTTACTGAATGTAAAATGGTGTGCTATCGTGTGTACTTCACACTGTGCTGTGGATACAGTTCTAGTGAGCAGAGTACGCTTTATTGAATATGCCTCGTTACTGCAAATCCTGCACGTCTATTAACTTTTTAAATGAATTAGAGCAATATTTAAAAACTGCCCTTGATTTTGATCATTTTCCCCCTCCCCATCCACTATTTTTCCTGTATGTCTAGAATTCTTAAGCAAAGAGGTTGAGGTAAGCTGCTGTCAATTTTACAGCACTTGATAAGTGGCCTTTGTTATGCGATCTTGACATGAATAACTGAAAAAGTGAGCAGTTACCACTGAACGACCAAGAAAAAATAAAATACTTGTAACCAGAAGCCACAACCAGGACTCTTCTATAAAATGAAATATATTATTTTTTATGACCAAACCGATGAATCTCTTTCGTCCTTAGAAACAGTATGAAAGCGCTTAATCTGTTTGATCATAAATAAATAATATAGGATCATAGAAAATTACTAAGCTATTGGCCCTGAGGCCCTTACAAGCCTAGTCAAGAATTTAGCCCATGTTCCTACAACTCTGCACCCTATGCCACTGTCCAGCAGGGACACAGGTGGAATCCAAGGGGTGTATTTTGTGTTCCCCATCCAGTTATCTAGGTTGCACTTTTTTCTTTTATAGAAGAATCCTGGTTGTTGCTTTAGGTTACTAGTTTTTTTTTTTTTTGTCTTGACATGAATACCAAGACTAACCTTTCAAATTTCACTCTTGAAGTGAATGTCTTGGTAATCCATGTCTCAAACATATAATAAGCTGGATATGATCAGAGACCCATCAAAATCCTGTTATTCAAGTCTTAGATTCCATGAGGTCTTCATCATTTCCACTATTATGTAAAAAAAAAAATAAAACATTTTCACAATCCACAGTTTAGGGAAATTATTTGTTTAAAACATTTTGTTCTTCACACATAAATTTTTACCACACTGGTCAATATTTATTTTGTCTATGGGTATTGGGGTTAAGTAGGTTTTTATGTAGAAGAAATTAATAAATGATGATTACTAATGTCATATATAAAAACTGCGGTGGTGGTGCTGCGGTAGCATTGTTGCCTCACAGATAGACGTTGTCCTGTTTGATTCTCAGCTAGAGCATCTTCTTTGTGGAGACATGCGTGAATGGGCGTGCCTTCATTGAAGGTTGTGCGCCAGGGCTGGCAACTTGGCACATAAAAATCTACTGCCAATCATTAGCGGACAGGAGTTCCGCTGTGGCGACCCCTAACCGGGAAAAGCCGAAAGACACAACAACAACTAATGTCATATATAGGTCTACTTCAAAACATTGAATTTTCAGAACTTCAGAGTATGGTCAACAACTATATGATCAAAGTTGTGAAACTTCGAAAATCAAATAAAATAAAAACAAAAAAGTTTTCTTTAATGTTTTTGCAGTGGAGCAAGTGCCCTGCACCCCTCACACCCCCTGCTACTTAAATATGCCAGCTCTGAGATCGCACAACAGAGAGGAAAATGATAAATATCCCATTCTAGGCTGTGTGGCGATTTCCATTCAGAATGTTCATGTTTCAAACCTTCAATTATAAGGTCTTCGACCATATGCTGTTTGAAGCTCTGAAACTTCAATCTTGTGAAGGAATTCCTTCATGAGTGGCAAAGACATAAGTTATCAATTAAATGTCCTAATTCTACAGTGCAAAATAGTTTTTATATTGTACAAACCAGCCACCCATGTGTTCCATTTATTCACATTCATACCTCTCAACGTTTTAGAGCAAGAAATCTGGACAAAGACAAAAATAAAAGTGGGCCAAAGTCCCAAAAATAGGCACAATTTCTAAATGCTATTCTTGCAAACTTAGAAAGTTGATAGAATAACAGGCTTTGCATTAACATGGATTTTCTGAATGGTATGAAGCTTGAAACTCAAATGCCTTTCATTATTTTCTAACTTCAGTCTTTAATGATTTGCCACTAATTTGCCAGAAAACCACAATTTTATAAAAAACAGACCAAAACATTAGGCAAAAATCTAAACATTCTTTGAAAATCTGTACAGCTGAGAGTTATGTTCACATTTGCTATTTAAATTACTATTTGTGTGGTAATTATTAATTTATATATTAAATGAGGCTTTGCATAGTTTTTAATGTAATTTGTAAATAAGTTGCATTATTGGTGGCTTACTACTCATTTCTATAATAAGCTTTAATCTTTTTTTTTTTAACAGAATAAGTTACATTTTCATGTAAAGGCCTGTTGAGTCATGTTAATTTTATAGTTTGGTTGTGCTGTTAGATAATTTAATCTTAGTGTTGGGTTATATTCAGTTTGATTCAGCAAGAAATACTGTATTTTGAATGGTTAATTTTGATTTGTGGTTTATATTTTTTTTTTATTGTTTAAAAAATACACAATATATATGTATGTGTGTGTGTGTGTGTATGTATGTATATATATATATATATATATATATATATATATATATATATATATATATATATATATATATGGGATCTGTACGAATCACTGAATGGCAACATAACCTAAACAGATTCGGCCAGACATATTTGCGCGAAAGTGCTTTTCACCGAAAGCACTTTTGCGTAAGTATGCCTGTTCCGGAGATCGCACTACAGTGAGGATAAGGGAAAATTTCCTTTTCCCCACTGTAGTGTGACCTCAGAGTGAGAATATTAAAGTAGGGAGGGTGTGGAGGATGCAGACAAGCTTGCCCCACTGCAAACACGTAAAAGTAATTTTTTTTAAACACATTTTAATGCAAGTGCTTTTTCAGTGAAAACACTTTTGTTAAAGTGTGTTCGGTGATTGTGGATTCGGACTATTGAACTTTTGTTTAATAGTCCTAGATCCATATTTATAGTTTATATTATGTTATCGAATACTAATGTAAATTGAAAACATAATAGTCGACCCGTAAATGTCGAAGTGCTAAAACTTTGAACACTTAATAAAAACAAAACACCTACCCAAGCTAACCATTTAAACACTGTAAGCAGGAGAGCAAGCCCCCCTTCACCCACCATGTGGGGGGCTGTACCCCCCACACCCCTTGCTACTTAAATATACCAACTCCGAGAATGCACTACAGTGCAGACAATGGAAAATAAGAAGTTATGTACCTACCATAACGTTCCATGTTAGTTGCCTTCTTCTCGCCTTCTTTCTTGCTGGTTGGGTTCGGAGCCAATCCTCTGCTCTGACTCGGCCATCTTCAAAAGCTCGAGAGCTACTTACTGGCTCGAGGCCCCCCCTTATATCCCATCATGCCTGCAACTAGATACCCAGATCTCGTTTGGTAAGTCTAACTGCAGACATAATAATAATAATAATAATACAGGAATCCTGTCCTAGAATGCATAAATCCTACTGGGGAGACTACTAGTCAGAAGGAATAGACAGAGAAGATTCAACCAGTGAGGAAAACATAAGGAACTCTTCTCGGTCTACTAGGATAGGGGGATGGAGGGTGGGACGCAAGAAAGAAGGCAAGAGGAAGACAACTAACATGGAAAGTTATGGTAGGTACATAACTTCTTAATGTTAAGTTGTCTATCTCGCCTTCATTCTTGCTGGTTGAGACAGCGTCCCTAGCACCTCAATCCTGGGTGACTCATCGGAACAGACTTTTCAGAAGAGTGGAACCAAAATCGGCTCTGTTCCTGGAGGCCACATCCAGCTTATAATATAAAATAAAGGTATGAGGATTGGCCCATGTACCTGCTGCACAAATAGTTTCCATTGGCAATCTTGCCTGAAAAGCCACTGAAGTAGCTAGAGCTCTAGCGGAGTGACCTCTCGGTTTAGCAGGAAGCTCTCTATTCCTTAGCTGATATATAAATGTAATGATAAATGTCAACCACCCAGATAAGGTTACTTTTGACATAGGTAGACCTTGTTTACCCTCAGCATAGGACAGGAACAGCTGGTCTGATTTTCTTATTTCTTAGTTCTATGCAAGTAAAAGCGTAACTGTCTATGAACATCCAACTGATGCAATTTGTATTCTGCCTTGTTGGAATAATTTGGAAAAAACACAGGCAGATCAATAGACTGATTCAAATTATTGTCAGAAGAAACCTTTGGGAGGAAGGAAGGATAAGTCCTGAGAGAAACTCTGTCATTGTGGAAAACTAGATAAGGAGGGTGAACACAAATAGCCTGAAGCTCAGAAACTCTTCTGGCTGAAGTAATTGCAACCAGAAAAAGGGTTTTCCTGGAAGGAAACTTCAAGGAACAAGAAGCTGCTGGTTCAAAGGGGGGCAGTGGAAGCTAAAATCAAATTTAGATCCCACGGAGGTGGGGGATCTCTCACTGGGGGCCTGAGTAAAGTAGTCCCTTTGAGAAAAGCCTTACAAAGCTTATGGGACATACTAGTATCCGATAGACCTGTATGAAAATTTGAAATTGCAGCTAAATGAACTCTAATCATGGCAGAAGAAGATCCAGCATGAAAACGTTCCACTAAAAAAATCCAAAATATGGCGCACAGGGGCTGAAAAGAGATCTATATTCCTAGCCTCTGCCCAGAAAGAGAAATGTTTCCACTTACTAGCGTAAGTCTTTCTGGTGGTAGACTTGTGCAATGATAAGATGATTTTACGCACCGAGTGTGAGATGTTCGGAAGCCTGGCTAAGATCGGAAGTGGAGCAACCAAGCAGTGAGCTGGAGAGATTGAAGGGATCGGTGCAGCCCACCCAATTGATGGATCAGGAGGTCTGGAACTGGGTCCAGGGTCCTGGGCTGCTCCAGAAGGTAATGATGCAGGAAAGGGAACCAAATTTGTTGAGGCCAGTAAGGGGCAATAAGGATAATCTTGCATCCCAATGTGGTAGCTTTCTGTATTAATATGGGAATCAGGAGGAATGGAGGGAATGCTTAAAGAAGTCCCTGAGGCCAATCATGAACTAGAGCGTCTCTGGGGGAGTGTCTGGGAAGAGGGAGGAGAGAGAAGAAATTGTTGCACTTGCTGTTGAATGGGGTGGCAAAAAGGTCACAGCAAGGCTGACCCCATTTGCAAAAGATTTGGTCCGCCACTGTCTGATTGAGAGACCAGTCGTGAGGCATGAGAATTGCTTTGCTCAGCCTGTCCGCTATAACGTTGGACTTCCCAGGGATGTGCGCTGTTATCAGAAACCATTGGGAAGAGATCGCCCACTGCCAGAGTCAGAGTGGTTCTCGACATAGGGGGGTAGGACCTGGTTCTGCCCTGCTTGTTGATGTACCACACTTCCGACATATTGTCTGTTTGAATTGCAATGGTCCCGGTGGGAAGAGAGTTGCGAAGAGCTTGCAATGCCAAAAGCACGGCCCTCATCTCCAAGACATTGATATGCAGATGGTACTCATGAGGCTGCCAGATGCCTTGGACTGTTCTGCCCTGAAAATGCCCCACCTCCCCACCCAATCAGGGAGGCATCCATGGTCACGATAGCCACTGAAGGAGGAAGAGCAAATGGTCTGCCCTGGGGTACTTATGGGGATAACATCCATCAAGCAAGTTGGTTTTTGCATGTCTGTGTGATCATTATCTTGTGAGACATTGGAAGTTGCTGGAAAGACCATTGGGAGAACAGCATCCACTGAAGAATCCTCATATGAAAGCAAGCAATGGGGACTAGTATGATAGCCGCTGCCATGAGACCCAAGGTTTTTAGGATGAATCTGGCCTGAATTTGTTTGCATCCTAATAAGACCTGCACATGCCGTCGAATGTCTAGCACTCTGTCTAATGGAAGTCTCGCTGACATGTCCTTTGTATTTAAGTTTGTGCCTATAAAGGTAATAGATTGACAAGGCAACAATGCAGACTTTTCGAAATTTATTGTGATGCATAGTTTGGAGCAAGTTTGGATGGTGTAGTCTCTGGCTCGCAGCAGGTGATGCCTGGTGGTTGCAGTAAGGAGCCAGTCATCTAAATATGGAAACACCTGGAATCCTTGCCATCTCAGGTGAGCAGTAACTACTGCCAAACATTTGGTGAACACCATGGGGGCTGTGGTGAAACCAAAGGGCAGAGCTCTGAACTGATAATGACTGGCTTCCAGCCAGAAGTGGAGGAATCTTCTGGAGCGTCTGTCCATTTTGATATGGTAGTATGCATCCTAAAGATCTATGGAGCACATCCAATTGGCCTGACCCAGAAAGGGTAAAATGGACTGTAGCACTGTTTAGTCTGCTGAGATCCAGAATGGGTCTCTAGTCCCCTGTCTTTTTTGGTGCCAAAACGAATCTTGAGTAAATTCCGGATCCTTGCTGGTCTGCTGGGACTGACTGGATGGCTCTTTTTCTTAGCAGTTTTGAAATTTCTTGAACCTCTTGATCCCTTTGATTGGATGGAACATCTGGAAGGGATTTGTTGGGAATGTAGGGAGTGTGAAAGAAGGGGATTTTGTAGCCTTCGGGTATGATAGACAGTACCCATTTGTCTTGTGTTATACTATGCCAGGCTTTTGGGTACAGGGATAATCTTCGCCCGACTGCCTCCGAAGGTGGACAGCCGGGCAGCACCTCAGGGATGCTGGAAGGGCTTGTCAGAGAAAGATTCTCTTTGGCCTGATTTTGCGGACCCCCTCTGTGCAGAGGACGGCGTTTATTGTTGTTCCCTCCTCTGCCCCTGGAGGGGAACTCTCCATGTGTGTCAGGCACTGCTCCCTGGGGTTTCTGGAGCCACATCTTCCCACTCTTCTGACCCTTGGGATACGGTCTTGAAGGAGTGGAAAAACGGACTCCCACAGCAGAGAGAGTCTTGCCTTCCTGCTCACACCTGGTAAGGGTATCCTTCACCTGTGGTCCAAAAAGAGCAGAACCATCAAAGGGGGTGTTTGTGAAAGACACCTGGAAGGGTTCCTCAAAGTTACATAATTGCATCCAGGCATGCCTCCTCAAGGCCACGCCTGTGGCCCTACTCGCACCATCGGCTGTGTAAGAGATGAGCCGTATGGAGGAGTTTACTACCGAATTAAGAGTCACCAGCTGGGAGGCAACCTTAGCCTGGACCCCCACAGCTGATGGATCTTGAAGGGTATCTCCTAGCGCTTTAATGAGTTCCCTTTGAAGGCGGGTAAAGGGGCACAAGTAGTTCAGAGACCTCATGGAGAAGGTTGCTGATGCAAACATCCACTTCCCATATCTGTCCATTGTCCTAGATTCCTTATTAGGGGGATGGACAGACGAAGAAGTTTCAGCCAACTCCTTTTTTTGTGGCCACTGCTACTACCATGGCATCAACGGGAACACCGTTAGTCAGAAATTGCTTGTCTTGTGGTGCAGTAATAAATTTTGTGGGTCTTCGGGGGGTTGGTTCCACTGTGTCTGCAGCTGACCACGTCTTCCGAGCCACCACAGACATCAGTGGATCAAAAGGCGGAGACACCCAGGAGGTGGAAGGTCGGGAGCCAAACACGTCCAGGAATACCAACTCATCCTCAGAAGGGTTAAGGGTAGTCCAGTTCCCCCTCTGCCTAAGTACCTCAAGGATGTCTGAGAAAGAGACGTCCTCAGAGGGGGATCTCTGGGACCCTTCCGAATCCTCCAAGTCAGTAACTGAAGTGACAAACTTGGGGGAGTCAACATGCTTCCTCTTGCATTTCCTCTTTTGAGGGGGCTCCTCTGAATGATCAGGGGAGGCCTCAGAAGAGGAAGATACACCCAATGGGGTGCCCTGGAGCACTTGTTCCCCACGCTTGGGGTCTGGAGGAGGGGAAAAGGCAGATGCAGGCACCATGGGGGAGGAGCCGATGAGGCTGATCGTGGGGCTGACTCTGAGGCCACCACACTCCTCATGACCTCGAAGGCACCCCTTCCCGATACTGGTGAAGGCATCGGCTCTGAAGAGACTGGGATTCTTCCCAGCATCGAGAGAGATGGCTCCGAGGCCGATGTAGGAGCCGAACTCACCTGCGCCAAAGCTCCGAGAGGGAGAACAGGGTCAGACAAGGGTCTGATGCCACTCACCCCCTCGGAGCCAATGAGGGCATTCCGGTGCCCGGATCCCTCCAAGGATGGCACCATGGATGAGATCGGAGCCGACGATGGAACCGAAAGGGTAGGTATCAGCGCTGACGGTTCCACGATCCGAGCCCCAGCAATCTCCGGCTCCAAACTTGAGGGATGAGTCGAAGGAGGAACCACTGCAGAGGCAGGCAGAGCTGAACCTTGATGAGGGGGGCTGGACAACATTTTAGCCTGGGCCTGCAGTTTTAGGAGCCTGCTCACCACTCTCTCCAAATCATGGTCAGATAGTCTAGAAGTCCAAGAAGAGTGGGATCAGTGACTTCGCTCTGACTGTAACAGAGGCGACCCTGGAGCAGAGTGTATCGACTCTAGGGATGGAGACCTAGAGCATTTTCAACTCTCCCTGATGGTTCTGACACCATAGTCAGGGCCGAGTGGGAGATAGGTACTTCAGTTCCAGTCGGGACCGAAGTTGACTGGGAGATAAATACTTCGGTTCCAGTCAGAGCCGAAGTTGAAGCGGAGGCCACACCCGACGACGGCTCTGAACTGGGAGCCAGCGGCTTCGTTGACTTAGAGGGTTTCACTGACTGAACCTTAGCCAGTGCCCCTTCAGGTTTGAGCAAACCCCTAAGGATTAGCTTATTCCTACACTCCTGCAGGACTCTTGGACTAAAGGCGTGACACACCGAACAAGAGTCCTGCAGGTGTAGGGCGCCCAAACAGTAGACACAAGAAGTGTGACCATCTGTCAGTGACATGACATCTTCTGACAGCATGAGTCACACTTCTTGAATCCAGATACTTTCGTATCTTTGGACATACCTGTAACGGAAAAAAAAAAACAATTTACAGAGAAAATGTAACAAAAGAGAAATAGGTAACTAGTAAAAACACACACACTCAACACAAGTTACCACACCCTAACAGCACACACGCTCTTATCTAAAATAAAGTAATTAGTCTACTAATCTACCACAATTTCTAACAATAACTATTACATAAAAACTTGAAACAAGGATTAGCCTCTAACTAAAAATGGCTACCTTGAAGAATAGAAACGGGGGAGGGGAAAACTCTCTAACAAGAAAATGAGTGTTCAAGGAAAGAAACTAAATACAAATAGCTAACTACAACTACGGAAAGTACACTAACTATCTTAAGCATCAAGTATAATATAAAATATTTTTATACAGAGACAATAAAATTGACAAATATGACCTGAGCCAGTAAATGTAACCTCGTAGCAGAAGCGGCAAACGAGATCTGGGTATCTAGTGCCAGGCATGATGGGATATAGGGGGCCTCAAGCCAGTAAGTAGCTCTTGAGCTTTTGAAGATGGCCAAGTCGGAGCCGAGGATCAGCTCCGAACCCAACCAGCAAGAATGAAGGTGAGATATACAACTTAACATCTTCCATTTCTGCACTGTATGTAGATCTCCGTTGACACATTTGAGGTTCTAGCAGTTTGACATTTATGGGTCGACTATTACATTTTCGATTACATTAGTATTCGATAACGTAATATAGACCCTATATATATATGTATGTTCATATATATAATATATATATTTTTTTTTTTTTTTTTAAGCGGTCCTATTCACTCTAATTTCAACACTTCATTTGTGCATTAAATATGTATTAGTTAGGGTTATACCAAGCTTGGACTGTAAAGCATACATGCCCATTTTGCTTCATCTCTCAATATATATGATATCAAAAATGAGGGTTTCTTGGTTCCTCCTGCAGTAACCTATAACTTTACTTCCTCACCCAGATGAGCCTGCATTTCATTTAACTTTTTGTTCCCATTCATGTGTTTGGTACCTGAAACTATATACTGACTACTAATAATGTATTGATACTGGAAGGCAGAAAACAGGCTTTACTTATTCACTGCAAAGTCAGGCAAATTCAGTTTGGTTAATATTTTATATTGGTGCAGGCTTTTCAGTAGTGCTTGAATATGTCTAACTGAAATACTTTACAGAAGACCCATCCATCCACAACCCTTTTTCTCTGTTTATGCACATGGGGTCGGAGTGTCACTTCAGTGACAGTCATCTAGAGCAAGTGTTTATACCACCAGGTAGTTATCCCTATCTCAGTTGTTCTTCCATACCACACACACACACACACAAACTTACACCTATGGCCAATTTAGAGTGCCAAATCCACTTAACTGTATGTGGTTAGAATGTTGGAGGAAACCAGAGCACATGGAGAAAACCCACTTGAACACAGGGAGGATATGCACACTCTGCACTGAAAGCACCCTGACTGTGAATCAAACCAGAGAGCCTCTTGCTGTGAAGTGATGATAGAAAATATTGTGCCACCCAGTTCTTTATATAACTTTACACAAGTTCTCAAAAAAAAGCCCCAATTTCTTGGAATTTGTGCACAAAGTTAAAATATGCCCAAATGTGAAAGCCCTACAGCGGAAATTAAAACAGTTATCATACTCCATAGCTGATGCGGTTTCATAGGAGCTAAGAAAGACAATAGAACTGGAAGCATTGAACGAATAAATGGATGTGAATGCATATAACCAGTTGTGAAGACAGGAGTTAAAACAGGAGGCATTCATGTGTGTATAAATGTGTGAAAAACACTAAGGCAGTTGTTACTGATAGCAACCCTTTGTTGCCTATGGAGGAAGTGTTTACTGGGTCACCATTTAAAATGTTGTGTTCCACTAGAATGAGTCCAGAAACTCAGAGACAGAATGGCTGAAAAAAACAGGTCTATATATTAAGTCCAAGATGACCATTTTTCTGAATATTCCCTTTTCTCCAAGGTGGTATACATAAGTTCACATGGAGGGGGTGCAGGTCCTCCCTGCAAAAAAGTTTAAAGGAGAAGAGAGAGGTTCAAGATTTTCTCTCCTCCTTTAGTTTGTATCTTTTTTGGAGGTTGTCAGCACTCAACATGTTTACTGCACTACTTGGAGATAATCATTTCCACCATTGACTGAGAGCTGTATAAGGTGTCACTTAATTAACGAAAGAGAGACATCAGTGCGTTCATTACACAAGAGTCTGTTTTATTGTTTCATTTGATGTGTGGGCCATGTAGACTTCCTTCAGCACCTCTATCTTTCAAAAGAATGTCTTAATTTCTGAGAAACCTACCTGTTGTCCATTGCTACCTACAAATTATTACTGCATAGGATGGGTCGCCAGAACTGCAGGAGTGGAATCTCAAAACTGTTTCATCACATCCGCTGAGTTATATTGTAATTAAACGCCCATATATATCAGCTTAGAAAAACAGCTGTCTTTCCTGGGATGTGTTTTTTTTTCTCAGGATGATTAAACGCAGAATACATGATATTGTCACAGAGGCAGCAGTACCAACTGACTTGACAATGCATTTTTTGGTTTTAATCTTTTTATATGCCAAGTTTATTCCTCATTATGTTTCAGTTGTACAGCCACTGACAGCATTACTTTGGGGAAATTCAATTTTTATTTGGCCCACTGCTGCCCAATAAATTTGACTTGCTAACAAAAAGTACCATAAATAGTGCAGCACTAACATTGCTTGACCCATCACTACCTACCCTAGTCACTACCGATGCATCAAACCTACCTACCCTAGTCACTACCGATGCATCAGACCTACCTACCCTAGTCACTACCGATGCATCAGACCTACCTACCCTAGTCACTACCGATGCATCAGACCTACCTACCCTAGTCACTACCGATGCATCAGACCTACCTACCCTAGTCACTACCGATGCATCAGACCTACCTACCCTAGTCACTACAGATGCATCAGACCTACCTATTCTAGTCACTACCGATGCATCAGACCTACCTACCCTAGTCACTACCGATGCATCAGACCTACCTACCCTAGTCACTACCGATGCATCAGACCTAACTACCCTAGTCACTACCGATGCATCAGACCTACCTGTTCTAGTCACTACCGATGCATCAGACCTACCTACCCTAGTCACTACCGATGCATCAGACCTACCTACCCTAGTCACTACCGATGCATCAGACCTACCTACCCTAGTCACTACCGATGCATCAGACCTACCTACCCTAGTCACTACCAATGCATCAGACCTACCTACCCTAGTCACTACCGATGCATCAGACCTACCTACCCTAGTCACTACTGATGCATCAGACCTACCTACCCTAGTCACTACCGATGCATCAGACCTACCTACCCTAGTCACTACCGATGCATCAGACCTACCTACCCTAGTCACTACTGATGCATCAGACCTACCTACCCTAGTCACTACCGATGCATCAGACAGTGGTCTTTGTGTCAGTCTCACTACCTACCCTAGTCACTACCGATGCATCAGACAGTGGTCTTTGTGTCAGTCTCACTCCCTACCCTAGTCACTACCGATGCATCAGACCTACCTACCCTAGTCACTACCGATGCATCAGACCTACCTACCCTAGTCACTACCGATGCATCAGACCTACCTACCCTAGTCACTACCGATGCATCAGACAGTGGTCTTTGTGTCAGTCTCACTACCTACCCTAGTCACTACCGATGCATCAGACAGTGGTCTTTGTGTCAGTCTCACTACCTACCCTAGTCACTACCGATGCATCAGACCTACCTACCCTAGTCACTACCAAAGCATCAGACCTACCTACCCTAGTCACTACCGATGCATCCGACCTACCTACCCTAGTCACTACCGATGCATCAGACAGTGGTCTTTGTGTCAGTCTCACTACCTACCCTAGTCACTACCGATGCATCAGACAGTGGTCTTTGTGTCAGTCTCACTACCTACCCTAGTCACTACCGATGCATCAGACAGTGGTCTTTGTGTCAGTCTCACTACCTACCCTAGTCACTACCGATGCATCAGACAGTGGTCTTTGTGTCAGTCTCACTACCTACCCTAGTCACTACCGATGCATCAGACAGTGGTCTTTGTGTCAGTCTCACTACCTACCCTAGTCACTACCGATGCATCAGACCTACCTACCCTAGTCACTACCGATGCATCAGACCTACCTACCCTAGTCACTACCGATGCATCAGACCTACCTACCCTAGTCACTACCGATGCATCAGACCTACCTACCCTAGTCACTACCGATGCATCAGACAGTGGTCTTTGTGTCAGTCTCACTACCTACCCTAGTCACTACCGATGCATCAGACAGTGGTCTTTGTGTCAGTCTCACTACCTACCCTAGTCACTACCGATGCATCAGACAGTGGTCTTTGTGTCAGTCTTAGACAATGCCATGCGGACAAAAGGAGAGAACTGCATTTTTATCCAAATCACTAACTGAAACAAAAAAAAGATGTTGCTTGAGTCTGGGCAATGTAGAAGTAAAGAATATACTCATGGGAATGTAGACGTGAAGGATATACTCACGTCAATGTAGATATGAAGGATATATGCATGGCAATGCAGAAGTGAGGGATATACTTGTGGCAATGTAGAAGTGAAGGATATATGCATGGGAATGTAGAAGTGAAGGATATACTCATGGGAATGTAGACATGAAGTATATATTCATGTCAATGTAGAAGTGAAGGATATACTCGTGGCAATGTAGATATGAAGGATATACTCATGGCATTGTAGATGTGAAGGATATACGCATGGCAATGTAGAAGTGAAGGATATACGTATGGCAATGTAGAAGTGGAGGATATACTTGTGGCAATGTAGAAGTGAAGTATATACTCATGGGAATGTAGAAGTGAAGGATACACTCATGGGAATGTAGAAGTGAAGGATATACTCATGGGAATGTAGAAGTGAAGGATATACTCATGGGAATGTAGAAGTGAAGGATATACTCATGGCAATGTAGAAGTGAAGGATATACTCATGGGAATGTAGAAGTGAAGGGTATACGCATGGCAATGTAGAAGTGGAGGATATACTTGTGGCAATGTAGAAGTGAAGGATATACTCATGGGAATGTAGAAGTGAAGGATATACTCATGGGAATGTAGAAGTGAAGGATATACTCATGGGAATGTAGAAGTGAAGGGTATACGCATGGCAATGTAGATATGAAGGATATATGCATGGCAATGTAGAAGTGAAAAATATACTCATGGGAATGTAGACGTGAAGGATATACTCATGTCAATGTAGATATGAAGGATATACTCATGGCATTTTGTAGATGTGAAGGATATACGCATGGCAATGTAGAAGTGAAGGATATACGTATGGCAATGTAGAAGTGGAGGATATACTTGTGGCAATGTAGAAGTGAAGGATATACTCATGGGAATGTAGAAGTGAAGGATACACTCATCGGAATGTAGAAGTGAAGGATATACTCATGGGAATGTAGAAGTGAAGGATATACTCATGGCAATGTAGAAGTGAAGGGTATACGCATGGCAATCTAGAAGTGGAGGATATACTTGTGGCAATGTAGAAGTGAAGGATATACTCATGGGAATGTCGAAGTGAAGGATATACTCATGGGAATGTAGAAGTGAAGGGTATACACATGGCAATGTAGATATGAAGGATATATGCATGGCAATGTAGAAGTGAAAAATATACTCATGGGAATGTAGACGTGAAGGATATACTCATGTCAATGTAGATATGAAGGATATACGCATGGCAATGTAGAAGTGAAGGATATACTTGTGGCAATGTAGAAGTGAAGGATATATGCATGAGAATGTAGAAGTGAAGGATATACTCATGGGAATGTAGAAGTGAAGGATATACTCATGGGAATGTAGAAGTGAAGGATATACTCATGGGAATGTAGAAGTGAAGGATATACGCATTTCAATGTAGAAGTGAAGGATATACGCATGGCAATGTAGAAGTGAAGGATATATGCATGGGAATGTAGAAGTGAAGGATATGCTCATGGGAATGTAGAAGTGAAGGATATATGCATGGCAATGTAGAAGTGAAGGATATACTCATGGGAATGTAGATGTGAAGGATATACTCATGGGAATGTAGATGTGAAGGATATACTCATGGGAATGTAGATGTGAAGGATACACTCATGGGAATGTAGAAGTGAAGGATATACTCATGGGAATTTGAGCTTATATTGTGGTCAGATCATTGCTCAGTAACAATTGTGTGAAATTTTGCAAGAAAATGACCAACATCCAAAAGGAGTTTGAGTTCCGGTCTTTCTGCCAACTTCAGAGTCTGACATGAAGTACACTTAGTTAATGGCTATACAGTTTGCGGTTTTCATTGAGTGCTTGCAATTGAAATTTTGTAGGAAAGTTCTATACACCTGCCATGTGAATGAAATGTGGCTGAGTACAAGTGCAACACAGGATATGAAACTTGTATTGGTGGACTGGAATGGATAAGCAAGTGGAAACATGGTTTCATAATGAAATTGAGAATTTTTGTAATCAGTCCTCATGTGCAATCACAAAATATCACAAACATGTAACGATGAATAATAGCTCTGGTTTATAATTCAGAAAAAAAAAAAGAGTTTGGAGGGTGCTAGCCAAATCCCCTTGCTACTTATAAATACTAAATCCCAAGAAATCTGTATCTCTGGGTAAAGAGACAAATCCAGGGTACCACAATCTCAAGTTTTATATACAAATTATGATCTCATACTTGGGATAAGACATGAGTGCCAGTCATTAGCAAGTAAAACACACAGGTGGCACCATTGGGAACTGCCATTCACTCTTACGTTAGATGTCACTGTCACAGTTAAAAAGACACTGTGCATAATCCTCTTATTTATCTAGTACCTTTCTGGTGAACATTATTGAAAAACTGGCAGTTGACATAGTGGGACCTTTTTTCATGTACGTTTGAATTGAATTATTTTTGCTGTCACAGTGAATTTGATCATTGTTTAACCATTAGCTTGGTAGAGTTCTATGGTAAGTGGTCATAAATTCCAGTAATTTTATAAATTACATCTGCTGCACTAATTACTTTCCTTTCTGCAATTTTAAACAGAAAAAAGTCATTCAAAAGAACTTGTTTTGGAAAGTTATCCACATATTGTCACCATAATTGCTTTCTTAAGGTAAAAAAAATATTTTGCAGCAGAAGTCATCTTCATTACTTTTAGACCAAAGGAAAAATATAATAATTTAATTCAAGTTTATAAGAATGAAAACCTTTCACAACGGTGCTTTTTGCATAATTCTAGAGCAGACCAAGCAAAAGCAAACTGCACATTACGGATTTAAAACTGGCAGAGAAAACATTGCAACTGTAATTAAACAAATACAGGAAAATTGTAATGAAGTTTAGGTCTGTGTCAGTAACTCAAATAAAACAAAGACAATCCAAGTTCACCAGGTACTTAAGTTTATTAGGAGGAAAGTACTCTATACCTATGAACTGCTGGATGGAACTGGGCAAAATGCAATAATCATGCACATGACTGGCAGGAATAAGGGGATCAACTGACCAACAAAGAACACTTATCTGCTCCTAAGGGTCTTACAGAGCCAGAATAAAATGAGCCTATCAGAGCAGCTGAAAAGGCAGGAGACTCGCCTCCTGAGGTACTAGTCACTTCTGCAGTATAAGTGTATTTACTGGTAAAAAGAATGTGACTTGGGCTTTCAGTAAGTTTGGACTGTAGAGTACATGTATTTATTTATTTTGCTTCCACCCTCAATGGATAACATATAAGGTATGATTTAATCCCATGGTGTATATTTTAAAGCTGTATTTTTATCTTGTGCATGCAGTATGACAAGTTTATTTTGTTTTACTATTTTATGTGACTGGAATGATTTCCTTAATCTGTAATTACTTGAACAGGATTGTGATAAAAGGATGCACAGTTCAGGCCAGAGGTCAATCAAATATTTTATCATAGCTTTTTCAATGTCCTTTATTAGGATGAGGCTTTGTCACTTGTCATAAACTTGTTCCTATCTGTGGGTGTACACAAAGATTTAAAATGAGCTGGTCAACCTTCACCATGGAGTAGATGGATAGGGCCCTAAGTATGGCTCAGGTGACCTGGATTTGATAAGTGGCTCAAGATCTGAGGTGCCCATGGTGAGGTGGGTGCATCTTGGGGGGAGGGACATAATTGTGTGAGGCTTCCCTATGTATGATACTTGGTGAGGGGGGGATTGCATAGGGGATGTGGTCCAAAGTGGGGAAAAAGGTGATGGAGGTAGTTGAGCTGCTGAGGAAGTAAGGTGATACACCACATGGTTCCACTGAATGTCTGCCCCTTAGATATAACCAATGATCATGTGGGTAGGAGAGGAAACCGGTAGGATATAAAGAAAAATCACCCAGGCTGAAGTTGACATCACAACCTCAAAGATGTCCTTAGGTTTCACACTGGCCACAACCTAGATCAGAGTTAGTCTTGTGGTTGAAAAAAGAAGGAACAGGTAGACCTAGTGGCAGACAAGGGCACTGGGGTATGCCAAAGAAGGATGCATGGGGTGTATAAAGATGTCAATAAATGAGCATGTCAGTATCTTTGAATTTACATCTGCTGACATGATTTTACATTTGACTGCTTCACTGTTTTCTTTTTCCCTAGCGGCTAACTGGCTGTGGAAATAATACCTGTAACAAAAGGAAGTACAGGGCTCAGGTGGACTTACGCCATCTGCAGTTTTAGTTGCTGAATTATTTAATGAATGTGACTCATCCAGGATAATTGGCAGCTTAGAAGTTGCTAGCTTATTGCAGACCCATGTTTAAATGTGTGAGATTGTGCGCACAGAATATGTAAAATAAAATGTTTTATCAAAAATATGTAAGAACTTTCAATAAACTATAAAATCTAGTCCATGTTTGATGCATCTGTTATTTATGCACTGCAATTTCCATTTTAGTGAGCACAAGCTATTGAAAATCTATATATCATGTAAATGTAATACATATTTTAATGCATTAGCTACATTTATGGAGCCAGTACAGAGTTCAAACCCATCTTCTGTCTTCTTGGATTTTATGACCTCCTCATACATGACTTTTATCTGTAAAAAATAGTCAGGAATTCTGAATGGCATTTTATAAATTCAGCAATTAAGCGTTTTATTATTATTACAAGGGTCTCCAGAGATTGGAAGAGTTTAATAATGAAATAAATTGTCAGTTTAACTTTGTCAAACAGTCTGAGACATTTCTGTCTTCCCTGAAGAATCCAGACAGTTTATTGTGATGGCAGGGAGGGTTTACCTAAGAAATAGGTTTTGGTTATTTGCATAGTTACTACAAACCAGTTAACTTACTTTTTATTAATTCCTTTGCACATGGCTACTAGCAGATGTCCTGAGAGCATAATTCTGTATGATTAACATGATTGTGGGTTTAATCACAACCAGTAAAGACACAGGACCAGATTCATTAAAGCCTACACTAAGTGTACACAATATGTATTCGATAAAATTCTTATCACATTTTCTGTGCTTTCTAGTCATTCTAAAAGCTTACACTATGTTCACGTAGTCTACACTTTGTGGTAACCTTTATGAATCCCTGTCAGTATTTAAAGTTGCAAGACTTTCAGTAGGAAAACTAAAATTAGGACTAAGAAGGTGAGTTAAGTCTGTGTTGTCTGTTCACTCAGTACAGTGTACACTTAGCGTAGGTGTTATTGAATATGGCCCTGTGTTTTGAAATAATTTTCGGGCATAGATGATTACAGAAACTGTGGGAGCTGTAAGAATGTAAGATGTAGGTCTGTTGAGATATCTCTTGGGAAACTCAGTATAACATGCATTCAGTTTAACACAATTCTGATTGCATTGTTTTGTTTTTCAACTTCACCCCATAAACTTCTGTCTCTGTAACTCACAGATGTTTGTGCTGTTAGTCAGCTGCAAGAGGTTCATATCAGTACCATAATACTTTAATAATATTTGTATGGTGAGACTGAACATATTTATAAATGGTTGGTTATATTACCAACTTTTTAATATGTATTACTGGCCGTATTGTGATATATTGTATTTCAGACAGCTGGATTCATAAATTTCATGCATACTGTAGCAGACAGCAGCGGCAACAATGTGCTCTGCTAATGTTGCTTTTAATTAAAACTGTAAGAGTGGATTTGATCAAAGCTTAAAGCAAGAAAGCATGTGTCATACAGTGCTCTGTGGTATATATTGTTAGAATAGCACCATATATATCCCATTGTGCTAGATGGACAGCACACTATAGTTAGAAAAGGTATAAATCTGCAGGGAAGTTAATCGCTGCAAAATGCAACCTACACACAAGAGCATTAAAGTAACGATGTTTAATAAAATAACTGAACAGATTTTTCTCGAAAAAACAAAGGCATGAAAAACAACTAATTAAATATGTATTTAGATGCATATATGGATAAATAAATAAAAGATGGAGAAACATAGTTTAAATACTTCAAAGTAATTCTGAATGGCATAACTCAGCTACAGCACCTCTTCTTTGCAGATAAAATTTATAGATATATGTCCGCAGAATTATCCTAGATTAATAGTAGCAATTCAGTGATAAGGAAACACATACGTACTCCTGCATTTACATACACCTACAAACACAGAAGAGATGGGACATATGAGTGCTACAAAACTTGCTGGCACTGTAGAAGCCGTGAGTCATGAACTTAGATCCCTAGTCCAACAAGATGTTTCATTTGTCATGCCAGCTAGAACCCCATGTGTTCCATTTATCCATTCTTTTTGTTAATGAAGAGCTTCACATTGACTGCATTGGTCTATGTTAAGTGCTTGTGATTTTAACAAATAGGTCTTATTTGTAGTTGTCACTAGATTTAAATGAAAGAACTATATAATAGGTAGTTGTATCCTGTACTTTTTAAGGTAATTTAGCATGTTTATACATTTTAGTACTGTAGTGAGGTATATATTAAAATGTGTTAACTTTATGGTTTAGTTAAGCTTTTTAATTAGTTGTATTATGTTAAGTACTGTTAAAGTCATGTCCAATTTGCTAGTAATACAGTTTTTGATTGGGTACCTGCTGGCAGTTTTCCATTTCCCTTTTTTCTTTAAGTCTTATTTAAATAAAAATGCTATTCATTACTGGGGTGGATTTAGGTGAGAAATAATTGATTTTGAGCATTTCTTTTCAGTATACCTTGGCCCATGCTCCTGACCATTAAGCCTCCCACCCTCCCTGCTGCATTTTATTGACTTATTTGCTCCTCCAGGTCTGGGGGCTCAAGTTTAATATTATATTTATGTTCAGCTGGCTAGGAGGCAAGAATCTAGCACTGGTAGTACTACTATCATCAATCGGTGCAGGTGTTTTTTTCTAGCCAGAAATACTCACCTGCCATATGCCCAGCATACACTCTAAGTCTGATTCAACTATTAGGAACTATGTTGCCACATTGTGATCTTTTGTTTGCTGACTTGCTTCCATTGCTGTACTCATTGTATGGAAACATCATCAACTTTCACCCCACCCACCGACCTAATGTCTTTTTTTCTGAACTCTGGCCTCCACTGAAGCTCAGTTAGACAGAGAGATGTTAGCATGCAACCTCTTATCCTTCCTGTCAGCTCTATCCAGGTTACCTGCCCAAGCCACCAATCAACTCAGGTCACCTGAGTCATAATCAGGAATTTAGCCTTCTACATGCCTGGGTTGGCAATGTCGGTTTTGTATTGATTGTGTGTGTGTGTGTGTGTGTGTGTGTGTGTGTGTGTGTGTGTGTGTGTGTGTGTGTGTGTGAAGCTCCTTCGTTATTGCATTGAGTTGAATGGGAAATATTATCTGCACTTGACTTTATTATTATGTTGTTTAACATTATATTCAAATAGTATAGTTTTAAATGGACTGTTGTATGTGGACTTGGATGTTTTGGGGGGTGGTCTTCATTTTTCATGTTCATTTTTCATATTAGCCCTATGTTATAATTTCTGTACTACATAAAAGATAAGCACCACATTAGGCTTTTGCACACTGCATTATCCAAGCCTATGTGTGCTATGTGAAAGGCAGTACTTTAATTTATTGTTA
The DNA here is from genome assembly GCF_019279795.1 of Protopterus annectens. Taxonomy (NCBI): domain Eukaryota; kingdom Metazoa; phylum Chordata; order Ceratodontiformes; family Protopteridae; genus Protopterus; species Protopterus annectens. Next base: position 618,212,763 of record NC_056749.1, read on the forward strand.
GCTCATTTGCAAAATATTATAGCCTGGTATGTCATATTGAAAAGAGGCCCAGAGTGGAGGAATTGAGACCTGCAGCATTCAAATGCTGTGTAATGAGAGTCTTTATCAGTTGGTGTTTATGAGATACAACACTGCAAAAAATGTCCAACTACAAATGCAGCCACTCACACTTCTCTGATAATGGCACGCTCAGTATGAGAATGTATAAAGGAAAGAAATAAGCCATATAATTAAGAACAATACTAATAATACAGCCCACTACAATGCAGTGGTAAATAACATCGATAGAAAGATTTTTAATGGTCCAACTATTACTGAATGATCAACACACTGTTTATCAAAAATTGCAAGCCTTCTTTGAAATTGTCAGTGTTTGGAGAATGTTGCATTAAGTTAATAGGTTACTACATATTTTGGTGTGCATGTGTATGGGGAGGTTATCCCACCCTTGCCCCATGTTTTTGTATTTTTCAATTAAGAAATTTTGATAACATTTTCCATAAGTCAGCAAGTAACAGACCACACCATAATCAATGATATACTGTATATATGCGGAAACTGCACATTTGTGTAAGAAACACACTGGATATGCAGTCACAATTCACAAAATATTTGTGTTGTACATTATTTTACACTAACACAGCAACAACCTGGCAGCATTCTGCCTCTGCTATTGATAATGCGACATACTCAAGTTACTGATAAAATGAAAGTCAACAACAACATTCTATTCCAGTTGCAATTTAACCACTTTTGTGATTTTTTAAAAAAATGCAACACCACAGAGTGATGTTGCATCCAACTGACCTAGTGCATTCCTAATGTTCATTGATAAGTATCACCATCTGAAATTGTCTATATGATCTACTATCTAAAGAAGAGAGAAAATGAAATATATATTTCACTTAGCAAATGATTTCAGATACATATCCATATTATTAATCACTGGTAAAGTAATTGAAAAGCTTATATATACTCCATTGTAAGAATGCATCAAATTGTAATCAGTACTGTGTCACCAAAACCATGACCTTTGGTTTGCAAAACATACACTGGCTACATTTCTATACTGTAGCCAGTGACATCTTACTCAGTCTGGACAAATGCAACATAATAAACTGGATTTGTGTATTAGTTTTTTGAAGTGTTTGCCAACTTGGGAATTTAGTTGAGAACCTTCATCTTTAAATTGTATCATCTACAGTGGATATAAAAAGTTTACACACCCCTGTTAAAATGCCAGTTTTTGGGATATAAAAAAATGAGACCACAATAAATCATTTCAAAATTTTTCCCACCTTTAATGTGACCTATAACCTGTACAATTCAATTGAAAAACAAAAAAATCTGTTGGGGGAAAAATATAAAAAATAAAAATTGTACAATAAGCTGGTTGCATAAGTGTACACACTCTTAAACCTATACTTTGTTGAAGCATGTTTTGATTTAATTACAGCATTCATTCTTCTTGGGTACACACCTGCCATCAATTAAAGAGACTCTGATTAACCCCAAATAAAGTTCAGCTGTCTTGGTAAGATAATCCTGGCATTTACTCAGTTTCCTGCTACAGCAAAAGCCATGGTTCGCAGAGAGCTTACAAAGCATCAACGGGATCTCATTGTTGAAAGGTATCAGTCAGGAGAAGCGTGCAAAAAAATTTCCACAACATTGGATATACCATGGAACACAGTGAAGACGGTCATCAAAAAGTAGAGAAAGTATGGGACAACAGTGACGTTGCAAAGAACTGGATGCCCCTCCAAAATTGATAAGACAAGACAAAAACTGGTCAGAGAGGCTGCCAAGAGACCTACAGCAACACTGAAGGAGCTGCAGGGTTTTCTGGCAAGTACTGGTTCTGTACTACATGTGACAACAATCTCCCATATTCTCCATATGTCTGGGCTATGGGGTAGGGTTGCAAGATGGAAGCCTTTTCTTACACAGAAAAACATCCAGGGCCAGCTAAAATTTGCAAAACAATACATAAAGACTCCCAAAATCACGTGGGAAAATGTGTTATGGTCTGATGACAGAGGTTGAAATTTTTGGGCCACAATTCCAAAAGGTACTTTTGGTGCAAAAACAGCACTTTGCATCACTAAAAGTACACCGTCCCCAAGGTGAAGCATGGTGGTGGCAGTATCATCCTTTGTGGTAGCTTTTCTTCAGCTGGAACTGGGGATTTAGACAAGGTGGAGTAAATTATGAACAATTCCAAATACCAGTCACTTTTGGACCAAAATCTTCAGGCGTCTGCTAGAAAGCTGAAGATGAAGAGGCATTTCACCTTTCAATACAACAATGACCCCAAACATACATCCAAACCAACAAAAGAATGGCTTTGCCAAAAGAAAATTTAAGTTTTGGAATGTCCCAGCCAGAGCCCAGACTTAAATCCAATAGAAAATCTGTGGAGTGACCTGCAGAGGGCTATGCAGAAGAGATGCCCTCGCAATCTGACAGACTTGGAGTGCTTTTGCAAGGAAGAGTGGGCAAATATTGCCAAGTCAAAATGTGCCATGCTGACAGACTCCTACCCAAGAAGACTGGATGCTGTAATTAAATCAAAAGGTGGTTCAACAAAGCATTAGTTTAACGGTGTGCATTATAGTGCCGGAACGCAACTGTGTTAACGGTGTGCATACTTATGCAACTAGCTTATTGCATGTTTTTTTTATTTTTTTATATGTTTTCCCCTAACAGATTTGTTTGTTTTTCAATTGAATTGTATCAGTTATAGGTCACATTAAAGGTGGAAAAAGTTTTTAAATGATTTATTGTGGTCTCATTTTTTATATCACAAAAACCTGTCATTTTAACAGGGGTGAGTGTACACTTTTTATATCCACTGCATACTATACATGCTTTGGAAACTTATTAACATTCGTTTGAAGCAGTGAATATAGTAACAGAGATAAAACAACTGGAACTGAGATCTTTAGAAAAGGCTAGGAGCAAACTACATAGGAAAAATGGGAATTGTGGGAACAATACATACAAGGTGGCAGTGAGTTTTAAAAGGCGGCAGGACTTAAATGAGCTATGTAATGTTTGATTGAGAACGATTGGGTAGATTATAAGTCATGCATAATGTTTGCAACTGGGAGTGTGTCCGTATGGTTTGTGATGTAAAACGCTTGCAACTACGATTGTGTTGGTGTGGTTTATTTTCATTTATATAAATGTATGATTGCCTATGCACTAACTGATGCTTTAATAAAGATGTGTCTTGTTTAAAAAAAGGCAGGAATTGAATAATTTATGTACTATTGCTTAGGTAGTATGATATATAGCAATATATGTGAAGTATAATGTTTGTTACGTTAATATAGTTGGATTATTTTATAGGAATGTAAATTTGCCTATGTCACAAGTGATAATTCACTAAAAGTGTTTAAAAAAATTGTCATTTCTGCACTATCCTACACAACAGAACACTTTATTAACTCTCTTTTGAATGATTTTTTTTATTAGATTCTTCCAAAATCCTGAAATATAAATGTTGACTTGCCCAACCTTGACATACTATGAAATGGTGGCATACACACTTGCCTTACAGTTACAAGAATATACAAGTACAGGCAGTGCTAAGTACAACATTAAGGGTAACATTATCTTGTGAATTGTACTACAATTACATATCTGAAAATTTTCCCAGTTACGTTTTTTACCTTTTGCTACAAATTGACTCTTTGTACAGACCAGATTAATGTCAGGCGTGTTATTGCTCAAATGAGGCACAGTGTGTATGAATACTGTTACTGCAAGATAGCTGTACTTTTTTTTACATGTGATAGAGGAAACCTATTAGGAAAGTTGAAAAAAAGCATTAACATGCTTTTTTAATTTTCTAATTTGCACATAATTGTAAATTAATCCTAAGCAGAACATCTGTACTGTAGAATGACTTAAGCTACTTGTCACTAATTCCTAAAATTTTATCTTATCAAAATGATTTTGATCTCTTCTTCCATTAATCAGACAGAAAATTAATGCAAAAATATTGAGATAATACCACAGATAACTAATAATATATTGACCCCCCTCCCATTTTCGTAGTACACGTATCAGCCCTATCTTCTTATAATACCATACTCCCCTCACCCCATTTTCATCTTTATTCATACCATACTAGTTAAGGAATTTTTCTCCACTGTGTTAATTGTTTTCCATGTTCATATCAATCCTTTCCTTCCCTCAGGAATATAAGGCAAGTACAGAGTCTGTACTGAATGATCTACAGGCGATTAAACTTTGTTCGGACTCTGAAACTCCACACAGACAGAATTGTGAACTGTAAACTGGTCATGGCACTTTGAATGATTCCTCCTGATTTTTGTATCTGCTATTTATTGCTTTTGATCTCTCTACTTTGTGTGCCACCTTGGCAGTACCCTCAATGTTCACCTAATATTTAAGGATCAAGTGTAAGCCGTGACTGACATCTCATGCCTTCATCTCAGCAATACCAGTAGAGTTAAATACTTCACCTTTAAGAGAAAACATTTCCAGTCCGAGAAGTACAGTGACCTCTCACTGATCAAAAGTGAGATGTTGACTCAGGCTTCAAATGAACATCTCATGAATATTTAACTGATCAGCTTAATGAATCATGCTATGTCACATAAAACCTTAACATTGTGCTTCTTTGCAAGCTGTCTGTTGTCCAAATCAGTCTGACTAGGTGGTTATGCCAAACTGAAACCTCCTAAAATATGTCTTAACATGCCCTTTCCGAGTCCCATGATGTGTGGTATACAGTGCCCAAACTCATCTCATACCACCTTCTAGTTACTCTTCCAGGTCCGTATTTTAGATGTCTTTTTTTATGTAGTGAACAAAGCCTCGCAGTCATAAGAGTATTCAGACAGTAACCAGTTCAGTGTGAATAGGATTGCAGGAAACACAAGGTAGTTGTGTCCTGCAGACATTTATATCATGCCATTACCCACACTCAAACTGACCCTCCAATCTCGAGAAGGGCCAGGCCAGTAAAGCCATGGGGTGAATTTGCAGATCCCATCTAAAATCATCATCTAGCTCTACCTTTCAGGTGACTGGCACATATATTACTTAATGCTGTTTAATTTAATATTAGAATATAAAAGCCCATCATTTCCGAATTACCAATGATGTCTGCCATTATTTTAAGCCACTAAAGTTAGTATACAGGATTATGCCTGTGTGCAGATTATGACTTAAGAGTTTTAGCAACCAAAGTCACAAACCGATACCTCCTTCAAATTTTCAGATATCTGGAACTTGGCTCAAGCTCTTACTCATCTCTATAAAACCTGCTAACAATGCTTTAAACAAAAACAAGTCACTGTGAAAATTTGCCACAACATATTTAATTCCTTTACCAAAAAGTAAGAGTTTCCATTAGTGAGAAAGTAATTATTTTCACCATGCAGTACAGATTCCCCCGTGTGACGGTATCTTATTTACAGACACTTGAGGCTGCAGTGTTTAGAAGGATGACATGCACACTCTTTATCTTTCTCTCAAGCAGCACAGTCTTAACAAGGAGATGTTGACTTACTTGCCTACACCTCTGTAAACCAACCTTTCAAATGACATATTTACAAACTGTTGCATTTTCCTCCCTGTGGTAGCGTGGGTTTCCTCCGGGTGCTCCGGTTTCCTCCCACATCCCAAAGACATATGCAGTAGGTGGATTGGACACTCTAAATTGGCCCTAGGTGTGAGTGTGTGCATGTGTGTGCCTTCTGTGGAAGGTTGGGCGCCAGGCTGGCAACTCGACACTGTAAAATTTCACTGCCAATCATGAGCGGACAGAAGATCCGCTGTGGCGACCCCTAACCGGGAAAAGCCAAAAGAAGAAGAAGAAGAAGATTTACAAACTGTTGCATTTAAACTGCTGCATCTCTCTCCAGACAGTTGTGGCTTAGATTATATAGAAGAAGTTAGAGGAGACAAAATTGTCTGTCCTTTGATTTGCATGGGATGATTATTAGATAATGAGGAGAACCGTTCACTCTCTTTTATAGATGATCCAACTGGACAATAAGAAAACCATGAAAACATGAAACAAGTGACCCTTCTTTGAGCTTTAAGTTGTCTGTTGTTTTTCAAAGTAATGAAAGCTTTGGTTGAATAAACAGGACAACTTAAAGCTCAAAAAAGGATTGCTTCATGTTTTCATTGCTTGATTTTTGAAAATATGCACATTAAACTCTGGTTAGCTATCTGCCTGCAGGAATACAACAGGTGATTACTTCAAACAAAGGATTTTCCTATTCCTTTTACTTTTTGATCCCAGGAAAAACAAGCCATTCTGCCAAGTTTGGAGAGTTTATAAGGGGACACTACTCCAGAATAGGTAGTCTACATTTTATACAATAAGAAGGGGGGGGGGGTAATCTGGATGCAGTGTAGGATGGGAGCCCAGATCACTGGACTGGGATGGACTCAGTTCAGAAACAAGTTAATATCCATCTTAAATGGTAGCTGGTGTCACCAAGTGGTCAATAAAGTGCCATGTACTAATAGACAGTAGACAGGGAATGTGACATGATGTCAGACTTAGTCATTGTGTGAGTCAAGACAGTTTTCCCTTCAACAGAAAGTTGGCCCTTGTAAGAAAACATAAGTCACCCCCCCCCTACAGGTTTTGGAAATAGAAACTATAGCATATGTGACAGAACAGTGTTTTATATACATTGATGACAACATATCCCAACTGGTTGAGCAAGCTTATCACAGATGAGATTTTTGTTGCACAAATGAAGATATTAAGGCCTTCCGCATGCAGATGTAATGAGACTGCCCAAACTACACTGCTTACAGAAAGAATACTTGGGAGTCCAGTATCTGTTTTAGAGGTTGCTATACCTCAGAATCCATATCTACTGCTACTGGGTGAAAAAAAAGAAAACTTTTCCTTCCTCTCTTAATGGAAATTTAAATCAATCCATCCATCCCGTTTCCCATTTTCACACATTGGGTGGGAATGTCACTTCATCAGTGACATTGGCAAAATACTTTTCAAATGTGTTAATTCTGCATAAAAGGAGGATGTAGGAGTATGTTTTACTGCAAAGGCTATGTAAAGGAAGAGGTGCAACAGATCATACTAAATTTGTTGGCAGAAGACCCTGTAGCAGGCCATTTATTGGCCAAGGAAGATTAATATAGTTTGCAAATAGTTTCAACAAGTGCATGCTACTATTAATGGAATGATTCAGAATGGAAGCTACTGTTTCCTGTCATTGTGGTAGGTAGATACAGATGTGTAAAGGTAGCAAAATAGTTACACAGTAGAGAAAACTCCATGCTCCATTCTGGATAAATGGTAATTGTAACCACTGCATTTTTGGCTTTGCATGTATACTGATATCATTCATGATGATTCAGTACTGTTTCTTTTAATACTTGAACAAAGTGTGGCAAATTAAGTACAGTGTTTTTCAAAATATACTTTTGTACCCTTTCAGATATTTTTTTTCTGCAGGTGACAAAAAGAAGGGAAATGCCTTTGGAGGAGGAGAGGAAACATTCTACCTATGGTCAAGGGAACAGAAATTTCTAGGCATGGTAACACTGAGGATAGTAATTATTTCTGTGTGTCTATGGTTGAACAGCTGCTAGTGTTAGATGAATGTTCTGCTCAACAGCAAGCAATAAACCTCTCAACCTCTTCGAGCAAGAAATCTGGATAAAGCCATAAGTAATGGGGGAACAAAGTATCCAAAATGTGGACAAATTTTAAATATTGCTCTTACAAACTTAAAAAGTTAATAGAATAACAGGTTTTGCACTGTATGAATTTTCTGAAAGACATGGTGTCTGAAACTCAAATGTCTGACATTATTTTCTGACTTCAGTCTTAAATGATTTGCCAGAAAACCACAATTTTATGAAAAACAGAGCAGAAATATGAAACAAAAATCTGTACAGATCAGAGGTATGGCAAGCAGAATTAACTTGGGATTCAGTGACTAAAAGCCTATGGAATATGATCTGCAAAATAAATCACATTAAAATTATTGTATCCTTCTTAAGTAATAGTAACACTGTTGACATAAAAAAATATTATTAACTCCTGTAGAAAGCATGGTTTTGCTGTGACAGTTATTGGATCAAATAACCTAAGTTCACTTAAGACCACTTCAGCAAACACCTTCACCTACTCTCCAAACTGTCACACAAACATGCATGTATATTATCACAGATTCTCCATAGTGGTGATATATACCCCAACCCCAGGCCACATACTGCACAACATACCATCATGCCTACCATTCCCACCCCTTCCTCACCTTGAAACTTCAGACCTTCTCACTCTTAACATGAACCGTGGACATCTAGTTACCAAAATCACAGACTTTCATGCAGTCATTGCCCAATACTCACCAGACATTCTTAAAGCAGCAGAAACTTTGCTATAACCCCATACAAGAGACCCAGACATACTCCCACAAGGTTATTGCATATACGGGTTAGACAGGATCAGGAAGAAGGGAGGCGGGGTTGCAATCTTCTACAAAGATAACCCAAGCATAGACTACCTACCAATCAAATACCCTTATGATAATTTTGAAATCCTAGTAACATGGCTCAGAATCAACCCAAAGAAAAGTATTACCATAATAGCAACTTACATACCTCACAACAGTACTCCCACTGTCACTGAGGAACATGTAGCCTGGACAGCCTCAACCTACACTAACAAAACCATTATCACTGACAACTTCAACTTAGATTGGAACATGTGCACTGGTGATAACTCCTCCATCTTCATAAATCTACATGGTTTCTCCCAAACAATCCAGTTTGCCACTCAAATAGATAAACATAGCAAAAGAGACTCTATCTTAGGTTAGTCACTTATTAACAGTATCCGGATGCCTTCCAAATAATTTAAGTGACCATAGACCTACGTACTTAATCCGTCATCAGCTCAACCCACTCAGAACCATAGTTTACAAAGTCATACAAAATACCAAAATTTTCTCCAACGAAGCATTCTTAGACATGCTCAATAAATGTAATTGGATACCACTCCATTATCTCCAACTCAACCAGGCCATAACATACTTCAGTGACACATTTCTAGCTATTCTAAATAGCTTAGCACCAACTCATACATGTCATGTTAAAAATAAGAGATTGCCCTGGATATCAAAAGAAACCATTAGTCTTCAAAAACTAAGGGACAAAACCTGGTTTCAATACCAGAAAACAAAACTCTGTTAGCATACCAGCAGCTCTGCAATCAAACAAAAAAAAAACAACTCAAACTAGACAAAAAACATATTATACATCTATGCACAACAAATATGAAAACAATCCCAAAATGTTCTGGCAGGCGATCAACTCGCTCCTCCACCCAGGTAAAACCACAACCCCAGAATGAACAACCAGTAACCAAAGTGCGAGTAATGCTTCACAAATCAACACCTACTTTATAAACACCATCCTCTCCTTAGTTACAGGGAACAATTCCACCCCTCTATCTTCCACCTAATGTGTAAACTGACAACTCTTTTGACCTCAAACCTGTCCCCCAAAGAGCACCATAAAAACAGTGCTGAAAAAAAAACTGAAAACTTTAGCAGCTGACCAAATCCCCAAGGAGTACTTTAAACTTTCAGCCTATGCTATATCTCTGCTTGTCTCCATTCTGGTAAATAGATCTATAGCAGAACAATATGTCCCAAAACTATAGAAAATGTCCTATATCACCTCTCTACATAAATGAGGAACATCAACAGATTTAAACAATTACAGACCCATAGCTATTCTTTCCCCACTTTGTCAAAATTCTGGAAAAAGGTATACACTTTCAATTACTATAATACCTGCTCACAACCTTATCTCTCCCTCCCAACATGGTTTGAGACTGAAATGCAGCACCACCACAGTCTTACTTTCTCTAACACCATAAACCAACTCAGAAATTCAAGCCAGCAAGTAGCACCAATCTTCCTAGACATGTCAAAAGCTTTCAACACTGTCTCGCATCAGAAGCCCCTTAATACTTTTGCCTCACTAAACCTATGAAAGCCTTCCCTCTCCTGGTTGCTAAGCTATCTTACTGACAGACAACAAGCAATATGATGGAAATCTGAACTCTCACCACCTCTGCCTGTCTCAGTCGGAGTCCCCCATGGATCCATACTAGGCCCCTTCTTTTCACCATCTAGTCAAATGATCTAGCCTCATCCACAGCACACACTAAAGTAGCTCAGTATGTGGATGATTAATGTTTAATCTGCGCAGCAAATACCTTACCAGACCTCCAAATAGTAGCCAGACTAGCTTTTAATGACATAGAAACATATCTAAGTAAATCACAACTAATCCTCAACCCCAAAAAGACAGTTAAGGCTATTTACAAGAGACAAACAATCATTGGCCACCCCTCCTTTCACCATTCTCTCAGCAAACAATGCAGTCATTCAAACAGTTGAGCGTACAAAACTCCTTGGTATGACAATCGACAACAAACTCAGATTTGACTAACACACAGCCATCACAATTAAGAAAGTTCATGTCCTACTTGGCTCGCTGTACAGAAGCAAGCTATTCCTCACTGACAATACCAAACTAGCCATATGAAAAACTTTCCTCCTCTCTATGGTCCTATATGCTTTCCGCCTCTTTACAACTTAAAAAGATCAAACTTAGCCAAATCGGAAACTTGCTACAACAAAATAGCCCGCTTTGCAGCCAACCTTCCCTACCAAACCCACCACTGTATTGCTCTACATAAATTAAATTGGCTTGCGCTACCTAACTTTCTCCATCTCTGCCAACTTAAACTCACATACAATATTCCATCCTGCCATGTGCCCATCCCTCAAGGAATTTTTTGTTCCCTACTCATGCCCACGAAGCCTAAGAACTGCAGACAGAAACTTTCTCACAGTAAACAAAGCTAATAACATTCACGGAAAAGCCCTATTCTCAAATCAAATAGCTGAATTATGGAACTCTCTACCTAGCACCCTCCAAAACACTCCTGAATCTACTAATTTCAAACTACTAGTATTTGAGCATCTATCCAAGAACTGACATTGCTCCTGCGCCAAACCTGACTGGGAAGATATCTGTAACTCTCAACACTCTGTCTACTCCTTACCTCATTTTCTTCCTCTCCTCAGTGTTGTTACTACACAGAAAAAAAAAATATATATATATATATAAAGGAAATCTCATTTGTTCCTATTTATTTTTCTCACAGTGATCTTTACTGAAATGCCTTTTTTTTTTTTTTTTTACCTGTATCTACTAGAAAACAGTACTGAATACTTCTTTGTATAGACTAAGTAGATTGTGTATTCTGCATCTTACTATATGTATACAACTGTACTATCTAATTATTGTATTTTGCTTTTATTTCTGTGGAGCTTTTCTAGCTGGGCCTCTGCTGAAAATGAGCTTCTGGCCCAGTGGAACTTTCCCGGTAAATAAATAAAGTTAAACACCAGCTGAAATTTTCCTGAAAAGAGGCAAGTGAATTGTAAACAAATCTTGGAGTTTCACCAATGATTTTAAAGGTATTAGCAATACCCCTGAAACTCACTGTGTGACTGTAAAATTCTTGTTTAACTTTAGACAAGAAGTCCCGTGAGTCTCTCAATATGCGCAGTAGAATTTAAGGCATCTTTCAAAATTAGAACAAACAACACTCCTAAAGGGTAAGTCATACTATTGTGGACTGTTAGTATAAGATGGTAGTAGGGTTTTAAGATGTTTCTGTGTATTTTAGGGATCCCAAATCCTGTTGGGGTAACTGGGTGTTGAAATTTTAAGAATTCATGTAGTTCATGGGTAATGACTCCTTACAAAAATGCATCCTCCAAAAATAGTTATATTTTTCTCTGAGCTATATTAATTTAATTTCTGGACGCTGTTTCATATTTCTCTGTGTCATGAAGGAGTCTCACCATGCAACTACTATAATCCATTTTGTCCACAATAACCCCCCTGCTTTGTCAGGCTTCATATTTCTTATTGAAGTGTTGTCCCTCAATGCTTTCATTAATCGGTATTCTTTCTTGTTAAGGTTAAAGTACTGATTTTTTTGTGTGTGCAATAGCTTGTCTACTTCATTCATGCAAATCTTTTCAAAAGTGGCTATGGTAGGGATTGATCATGCTTCTTTTTCTAAGCAGGTGTTTAGGCCTGTTGGTATCATTGGCTGAAGCCTGTTCCTTGAACTTAATTTGAAAGTTTAACTGTCTAGTGAATAATTTGAGTTCAGTCAATAAATCTGTTACATCAGCTTTGTGTGAAGGCACAAATTTGAAGCCTTTTTTTAAGTAAAATAAAATGGGTTTCATCATTTTCCAACTCAGTGTATTTGAAAATATTAAACCCTTGGTATGTTAGCATACAGCCTCCAAAAGTAGAAATAATCTCTTCTGTGTGTATACTTGGGGGATTATAGTTACTGCCCCAACTGTTCTTCCTCTAAAATGTCCCCTCCCACTCTTCCTTGACCCCTTCTGGGTTTGTGTATGTTCTTAAAAAATCGGTTGTCTTTTCTAATGCCAATTCTTTCTGAGTGCTTAAGAGGTGGAAAATTGTATTCAAATGCAATATTAGAATTGCTTGTATGTTGCAGTGAATTGAACCCCATTTCCCTATCACCCCATTCTTGACTCTCTTCATCTCTATTCTCTACTTCATTTTGGTTGGCAAAAACTTCTATCTCCTCTGTGTTATTTGTGTCCCTAGAGTTGTTATGATAGGACTTGGGGAAGGGGTACACTTTGTTATACAAGCGATCTTGTTCAACCATAACAAATTTCCTTTGTTTCCTGTTTGAAGTATTCTTACCTTCATGTTCCACTTTATCAAAAATCTGGTCATATTTAAATAGAATACTGTCAAACAGTCCATTGTTGAAAATGTTATTGTTCAACTTGTTACATTCATCCATGAAAACATTAATCTTGTTGTTATTCAGTTTGACAATTAAGTCCATAAGTGCAATACCGTGCCTGTCAAAAACATTTCAAATAACTGAGAATATTCAGCAATGCCTAAGAAAAGTCCATTCAGGAATGTATACATACACAGCCCTTTTGGGACCCTTTTGACTTTAATACTTTCAGAAAGACACATGTTGTTACATTGTAAGCTACACACCTTGTATAGTTTTTGTTCTAGTTCATTTAATTTTGTTTGAAAATTCTTTGCTGGTTGAAAACAGTTACTTATGTTGCACATAAATTCTTTGTTCACCCAAGTTTGAAAACGTGTATTCCTTTGGTTCAAAATGTTTCCATTGAAGTTTGTAGTGTGTCCATGTTGTGTTGCAGGTTTTTCCTGCCTCATACTTCTCAAAGGGCGCTTCTTCCTTGCCATTCGCATCACATGTGGTGGGCAGAACCACATCCTCCCTTACTCTGGTGGTAATAGGATCTGTAGTTTTTCTAGGGTAGACTGAATCTGTGAAAATTGTTGAGATACCAAGGCTACAAGTTGTGTCAAGTTCCTTTCCATTGCCGCAGTGGAAAATTCAAGGCATTGCAATGAAACCAAAGTAGCAGTACCAACAACTGGTACAGAACACATTCCAGTTGATTTATCCATGTTGGTGTTAATTGTGAGTCTCCAAAAGTCAATGTGTTGGCAACTGTCCATTGATCTGAAGACTGAAGATATCTGGATGGAGCACTAAGTATGGTCCACTGCTAGGTAATGACTCTGGGTAGTGCTTCACAAACCAGGCCAAAACACAGTCAGGAGAAGATTTACACCAAGTCTGTGATGTTACCATTTGGTAGCTACACCAAAGAAATGAGACACATTCATTACAAACTGGAACATATTCAGGGATAATGCTGCTATATTTACAATCATTGGTAAAACACCAAGATTTGTCAACAAGGCTGGGAAAAACTTAAAATTTTTATTTGAACACCCCAGGATAAAAATAATGTACAGTAACAAGGGCACCTGTAAAAAATCTATTGCCAATCATTAGCGGACCAGAGTTCCACTGTGGCGACCCCTAACCAGGGAAAGCCAAAAGAAGAAGAACAACAAGGGCACTAAATGTTGTGGTGCATGCCAATGTACATATATTTTAGAAGAATAGAAAATAACTGTTGGAGGGTGGCCATGGTGGTGCAGCGGTTAACATTGCTGCCCCACAGCAAGAGGATCTTTGGTTCGATCTTCGGCTGGGGTGCCTTCTGTGCGGAGTCTGATGTACTCCCTGTGGTCGCGTGGATTTTCTCCTGGTGCTCCGGTTTCCTCCCACATCCCAAAGACATGCTGTAGGTTTATTGGACGCTCTAAATTGGCCCTAGGTGTGAGTGTGTGCACGTGTGTGCCTTCTGTGGAATGTTGGGTGTCGGGCTGGCAACTCGACACCGTAAAACTCCACTGCCAATCATGAGCGGACAGGTGATCCGCTGTGACAACCCCTAACCAGAAAAAAGCCGAAAGAAGAAAATAACTGCTGGAAATCCCCACACACTAATATATTTGGGAGATGGGAATTGTAATACCAGACGAATAGTGTACATAGCAATTTGCTCAAGCTGTAAATATTTCTACATTGGTAAGACAGAAAGACATTTTTGTAAATGTAATTATGAACATTTACATGCAAATTGCCAAAAGCAACACAAACATTGCCCTATGAAGACACAGCGAGACCTGCCCCAAATTCACAAACTTTAAGTTTTCTCTTTGGCTGCACGGTATATGCTAGTTACAGTTTTCTTAGAAGCCTAAGTAAGGAATTTCTGTAATATTAGTGCAGGGTTTCTGCTGCTGAATATTATGCAATTTGTTTTACAGTAAGCTGACTTAAACATAAGACCTCATTGCTGTCTTCACTAGGATAGTCAGTCTAGGGGAATATATTAGTGTGTATGACAGTTGCATTGTATACTGAGGAAAATAGTCAGATATCAAAGCCGATATGTTTTAGCATTAACTCTGGTCAGCATTCCATAGATAGTGTTGGATTTTATAAGATACCAAGACTAACTACTGATGCTTATAAAAATTTTGTGAGTAAGATTTGTGAGCAATGTGAATTTCTTTTTTAACAACAGTGTTGCTTTTCAAGCTGATGATTTCAACTCACCAGGAATTTATTGGTAAATATCTTTTTTATCAAGAAGTATATATAAACTTTTCTGGGATGAAGCAGTGAGTACTGGTTATAGGCAGATACCTGAATATACCATCAGGCATAAAAATATCTTTGATACCATTTTTTTAAGATGAATCATAACCCAGAATACTAACATTTAAGCAACATTTGAATGCAATTGTAAAGAATAATTCAGACAGCTTTAATTTAGCTGGGAATTGCATCTGGATAACAATAACATTGGCTTTGGGGGGAAATCATTACAAAAACATTTACTTTATAAAGTTGACTGTGTAAAAGTTAATAAAAAGTTATATTTTAATATGGAATCAAAAGCTAATGTTTTTGTTTGTATTGATAAAAAATATTAAGTTCCAGAAAATGTAAACCAAGGTGGTATATACCAAGGTGATCAAAAACTTGACTGAAAAGGAAAAACAGCTTTGGGCAAGTGTTGGGAAATGTTCATATTTTCACAGAAAAAAAGAGAAATGCAAGAAGTGTAATGTTAGCTGAGGAATTGTATAAAACATAAAATGTTAAGACTCAAATATAGGGTAAGAACACATTGCAGTAATGACAACAATGGAAAATGGAGCCATGGAATATACAAAAATTATGGTAAGTTAAAATTCAAGTATGGCTGCAAGTCTAAGGAGATTGTGAATTTTCTTAATTTTGAAAAAGTTATTTTAGAAAAGACAAAAAAAATTTAAAGAGCTACATCAGAAAGAAATATGTTAACCTACTGATGTTATTACTAATTTGAAAGAATGAATACACTACAGTCTGAAAATCCATCAGAAAAGAGACATCAAGAACAGATTATTGCAAAAAAATGCTGAGAATTAATGTCAAATTTAATCTAGACTCAAGCTTAATGCAATATTATGTCTGAAGATACTTTTGAGATACTTGGCCTAATAGGTGTATAAAAGACATTTGTATGTTTAATATATTCATAACACCAAAAAGAAATAACGCCAGTGAGTCAAAAGCTTGTCATGTTTGAATATAAAGTAAGAAGCAGAAGATCCTGTTTTTGTTAAATTAGTCAGTACTACAAATTCTGCAAGCATTAAGGTTAACATGCTATGTTTGTTAAAATTAAAGCCGTGTTTCTACAGGAACAGATGGGCATGTTACTGTGATGGTGGAGTCCATTTCTGCACCATCACCTGCTGAGGTGAGGTTTAGTTCAGGCCATTCATCTCATGTTGTTTACACTTATACTCCAGCTTGATGGATCTGCTGTTGTCCTCCTCTTTGCCCCCCCCCACTTTACTTACATTTATTAGGGAAATGAAGGTAAAGCTGATGTTAGCTGTCCATTTCCTTCACATCCACCTGTTGCTTGTAAATCACTGGGTCCTGCTTTCAGGTTGGCTGAAAACAAATCCATATAACCACATTTTGCTTGTTTGTATTCCAGTCTTCTAGTGTCAGCTCTTGTGGCATTTGGTGGGCCAAAGCTGGTGTTCTTCCCTTCCCTGCAACTCTTGCAAATTCTATATTGCATCCCAAGAGTCTGATGTTGGCTTAAACAGTGTAGACTTGTCAGTCTGCTTCAGTGTTGGCCACTTTATGGACTCCAGAGGTGTTTTTTTTAGGGTGCCTACATCAGCTTCATTGACATTTGCTCAGCACTCTAATTGCATGGGTCAAACATCTGCCTATTTAGCAGTGGACATAGTAGCACTGGATAAATCATTACAGATTATCTATAGCTAGTCTGTTTTGGGAATCTATAATTGGCTGTTAGAGCATTGGCTACCCTGAGCCTGGGGGCATACTGTATGCATTTTCTGCTACACCAAGGCAAGGTTCTGAAGCACTTCTAAACGGGTACTATTCAGTTGTCGATCAAATACTTTTTAATCTCGTTGGCTAGCTCCCTGAAGACTGTTCACCTCTACTAATATTGAAAGGCTGTCTCTCCAGAGACATCAAAAAAAAAAAAAAAGACTTGGAAGATTGATCCTCTGATGGAATACAAGGATGGCAAGGGATTCATCTTCACCTCTCTGGATGATCCAAAATTTAGTGAGAGTTTGTAGGTGAGGAGAAAACTGAGCAACTGGCTATCCTGGGAGCTTTACTTTCTACAAAAAAGGACTGTAGGAGCCTGACAATGTTGTAAGTATCCTTCTGGGGGTAACACTTTTGTTGACATTCTTGGAAATGTGGTAGACATGGAATGGAATAACCTGGACAATGTGGTCCCATGTCTGAGGAAAATGAAAGAAATCTAAAGATCTCTACTGCATCATGCAATCTGAACAGAGACCTCTGGCCTAGATTTGATTGTTACCTAGGTGAGACTGTTTCTGTGGTAGCCCTGAGGAGGAATCCTATTCCTTGCTCACAATCTATCTCCCAAGCAAGGATACATGGATTGTGACAAACCTGGGAAATGGACTTTGCATCCATAACACCATGGCATTGGGAGCTGAATTATTTTACAAAGGTAATCCATCTTTTTTGGGTGAAATGCTGCATGCTATTAAATGTCCATCTAATAGACCAGTGAAAGAAAAATTTCAGTCAAGGTTCATTATCTTCCACATTCAGTAGCCCCTTGGTGCATATAGCCTACAATAGTATACAGTACATATTATTCTGTACTATACTATACTATAGAGAGAGCTGAATATACATTGGTATTTAGCATAGTTCTGCTAGCAGTACTGGTTGTGGCTTAGCACATTTACTGAAGACACAAATGGTACATATGGATACATCCTTAAGGGACCTTTACTGTTTGAGCTTAGGTTCATAGGTAGGTACTAGGCTATCTGCTCAAAGGCATTTATAAGCCTAGCCAGAATGTGTAGGCTTTCGCTGCCCCCTTAGATTAAGTTCCCTGTGCCTCTGTCCAGCAGAGCCACTGAAATGATCCCCAGGGTAAACTTTCTGTTTCCCATCCACTTGTCAAGGTTTCTTTTGAAGAGTGTTAGCGAGGAGCTCTGCCTAATGTAGATTGGAATCTTGTTCCAAAGCATGGGAAGTCTCTGGGACAGGAATCTATCCCTCCAGCACTTCCTATTTATTGTTGTGGTGAGGTTTAGATCCCTAGAGCATGTGGCTCGTGGGGATAAGATTTTCTTTAGGTGGAGCATGTCCATCAATTCTGGTTTGGACATGGCCTTGTATATCAGGCAAAGATCACCTCTGAGTAGGCAGTATGCAACCGAGTACAGCTGAAGTTTCTTCAGTCGAACTGCATAGGGCATCTGTTTGAGGCCAGTGATCCTCTTGGTGAGATACTTCTGTGGTCTTTCCAGCTGTTACAGGTGTCTTGTAAGGTACTTCCCAAATGGAGTGTTGTACTCTATGATGGGTCTGATGAGAGATTAGTGGAGGGGCACAATGACCTCTTTTGATCTGGATGCGAACACTTTTGTGATTAGGGGGGGCCACATAGAAGGATTTTCTAACCACTTTGGCTATGTAATTATCAAAGGAAAGGTTACTATCTACTTGGGTCCCCAGATCCCTTATTACGTCTTCCATATTTAGGGGGCTACCACCTATGTGGGTACTTTGTTTTTTCCAAAGGGGATGACTATGAACTCTTTGGCCTTTAGCTTGAGGCCATGGTTTTGACACCAGATATCTGTCTGTGAGCCCCTTTTGGAGGATGTCTGTGAGAGTCAATTATAGCCTCTAGTTTGCAGTCATCTGTGAACTTGGTCAGCCATAGTCCTCCTGCGCTTGCCTGTACCTCTGAGAAGTATATACTGAACAGGAGGGGTCCTAGGACTGAGCCCTGGGGAACACCACTTGTAACCAGTTGGACCTAGCTCCCGCAACTCACCATTTGGGTTTCTTCCATGAGCCAGTTGGCAACCCATCTTGTGACATAGGGGTTTATGTTGAGGCTGGTTAGCTTGTCTATAATACCAGAATGGAGTGGTGTCGACGGACTTTGCGAGGTCTAGGTAGGCTGTGTGTACCACCTTTCCCTTGTCTATAGCCTTGGTAACTGTCTCAAAGAAGTCCACCAGATTTAGGAGGCATGATCTGCCCTTAACAAAGCCGAACTGGATAGGGTTCAGTGTTTGGAGGTTCCCAATGTCTCTGTTAATGAGTTCCATGATGATGCGCTCCATAGCCTTGCAAACCAAGCTAGTCAGGCTTATAGGGAGATAGTTCCTGGGGTCTGTTGTAGCTCCACCTTTGTGGAGTGGAATAACTGTTGCTGTGCACCACTCTATGGGTACGTAGCAGGTGGAGAGGCTGAGTTTGAATAGTGTGTTTAGATGAGGGGTTAGTTCATCTTTGAGCTCATGTTGGACGCAGCCTGGGACACCATCCGGTCCCACTGATGCTGTGTTTTTGGCTTTGGAGAGGGCTGTTTTAACCTGCATGTCTGTGATTTCAGGTACTCTATATTCTTCTGGTATGGTTATGGGCCCTTTTGGGGGTGGGAGGGGGGTGAAGTTTGCACTGAACCTGTCTGCCAGGATGTTGGCAATATTAGTCGGTTCAGTGTATTTTGTGCCATTCTGCACTAACTCTGAGCAGATCTGAGCATTGCCACTTAGATTCTTGACATAGCTAAAAAATGCCTTGTGGTTATCTTTGCAGTCCTTGGAAATTTTTCTTTCGAAGCTTGCCTTGGATGATTTTATGAGGGATTGTAGTTTCTTGCTGATACTGATAAGGGGTGTCTTCCCTTCTTGGAATTTTACTCTCTTCTGTACTAGTTTCCTCCTTCTATTGTACATCTTGTTTATGGCAGGAGTCCACCAGACTGGTTTCCTTTTCTTGGAGGAGTGAGTCTTGGTTTTGCTTGGGATAGCATGACACATGCATTCTTGTAGGTGCCCGTAGAATGCATTAGTAAAGGATTTTGCAGCTTGGACAGCGTTATCCCTTAGCATGGGGTCTTTGAAACTTTCCACCTCTGTCTTAAGTAATGTGAAGTTTGCTTTTGAAAAGTTTTTCACGGTGGTTTCCTTGTCCAGGGGTGGGGGTGGAATGTGGATATCCAAAGTGATTTGTTTATGGTCAGATCTAACCAGCGAGAGGTTGACCACCGGTGTGGAATACCGGTTGCCCATGACCAGGTCCAATATGTTGTCACCTCTGGAGGGAGTGCTGACCAATTGAACCAGGGTGTTTGAGTTTATAAATTCTAGGAAATGTTGGGCAAGGGAGTTGGTACTTCTCCCAGTTAATGTTTAGGTAATTGAAATAATCCAATATTAGGGTGTTTGGTAGGACCTTTATGTTCCCAGTGTTTCCAGAAATGCAGAATGGGGGTCCTGGGACATGGTGGGTGATCTGTAGCAAGCTACAATTTGCATTGCAGTCTTGCCTGTTGTTAGTTGCACGTGGATGATCTCTGAAGCATCGTGCTGTGCCACTAACCTGGAGGTGTGGGTATCCTTGATGAATATGGATACGCCCCCACCTTTTGTATTTTGGTTCAGGTTCTGTGGCCGAAATGTATGGTATGAGTTGTAGCCTGGGTGCTCTCTGGAGCCTTAAACCAGGTTTCTGTTACTGCATATATATAGATTTTTTTCCATACTGATGAGTGCCTCGAGTGCGTGCATTTTGAGGTTTAGACTTATGGCATTGAGTAGCATTACCCTCAGTTTTTTGTTACTTGTGCTATTTATGGCGGTAGGTTTGTCTTTTAAGCCTTGCCTAAAAAGGCACTATAGGGGTGGCAAGAGCCTTGGCCAGTATTCGAAAGCCTAAGGGTGACAGGTGCAAGCCCTGAGACTGACAAACATTTCCAGGGTATAAAGGAGAAAGGATAATCTCTTTCTGGCACAAAAATAACAGCAGTGTGCATTCGCTCTTGTGAATTCAGCTTTCGAGTGGAGATCGCACTATATTGGGGCTCAGGAAATGTACGCTTTCCCTCATTGCAGTGCGATCTCGGAGTTAGTATATATAATTAGCAGGGGAGGAGGGGGGTGCAGTCCTCCACATAGGAGGTGCAGGGGGGGCTTGCCCCCCTGCATAATGATTGTTTGAGATATCTGAAAGCGACAGCTGTTTTGCACAAAGTCTACATTCCCCGTGTATCAACTTTGAGTACGAGGCTCACTCTTCCGAGCATTTCACATTGCCATTTCCAACATTTTGACTCAGGTAAATAATCGGTCACATGAGTGTTGTGACATTTTAAAGGTAAACCCCTAGGAATTGCCTTTTCTGCTGCTACAAGCAGTGGTACGTTGTGTGTGACATCAGCGAGTAGCATTGCTCCCTCCATCTCGGCCTCAGTGCTTGTTTCTCTGGTCAGGTTCTTGGATATGACTACCCATGCAGGCTTTTCACTTTGTTGGAAACTACTATTTTGTCAGCCTTGAGCACGATGTGTTTCATCCTTGAAAGAAAAAAATGCAAAGACTCTATTTCTTTTCTTAGTCATGATTTTTACTCAGTCCATGTTTTCACTAATCAGAAGTTTGAAAAGCAACTGTAAAATTGGATACAGATCACTTAGATCACTATAGTCTCAGGGGATCAGAAATGAGACCACCAGCTTTGTTCAAGTTACTTCCTTCAGGAATTATACTACAGCCTAGGTCATACACATTTTGGTGGCATATGTCTAGCTGCAGTCCACTTTGTTTATCTGAAGAATAGTTTACTGTTAAAATTGCCCCCCCCCCCCCCCCATACACACACTCTCAGTTCTGCATCTTTTCAATTAACATGCACTTGTTAAATGCTACCTCACATTCAGAGCCAGATCTGAGTCAAATGGGGCCCTAGACAGGGTAATGGATCAGCGGCTGTACCCACATAGTATCCCCCCCAGAGCTATTCCAGTGTCCCATTACATGACTATTTCTCCCCAATTACCATAAACGCTGTTTAAACCTGACACTGTGCTTATTATTTTCTTCTTTACTTCTACAACGATTGCAGATAATTGGATTTAATTTAAACCTTTTATTTCAAATCGTATAGCACAAACACTGATAGCTATCAGGTAAACAAAACAATACAGTCTCACAATGAAAGCAGACAACATGAACAGTAAGCTTCTCTGCCCTTGAAACACACATTCATTGAAATGGCATTGAAACTCACATTCAAAGAAAATACAGCCATAGGCCGCTTGTACACATGTTTTGAACCATGCATACATGCATGTGTTCTTTGATGCATCATGCTGAGTGTATTAAATTACAGTCCTTGTGTAATACAGTGCCACTTCTTAGAATGTATTTTAAATTTGGAGTTTTGAACATTATTTCAATAAATAGGAAAACAACATGTATAAACCAATAATGACAGAGTTGCCCATTTCAGAATATTTCCATCATAAAAGGCCACTAAAACATCTGTCATTATAATCCAATATCAGTAAGCATGCACATTCTCAGCAGAAGTATAATAATTCCACATTAAAGAGATCTGCAACTAATAAAGAGGTTGCTGCTTGCAAACAACTGTATATTTCAGTGTATCATCTACAATTTCAGTGCCTGCTGACACAAAAAGCTGGTACCAAAGACAAATATGCTACCTGTTGTGCAACTAACACTGCTTTTAAGCTCTATAGCACAAACACTGATAAGTGCAGTAACTGAAACCTGGTTCAAGGCTCCAGAGAGCACGCCAGCACTAGTGGGCTGTAACTCATACCACATATTTCGGCTGCAGAACACGGACCGAAACAAAAAAGGAGGGGGTGTATCCATATTCATCAAGGATACCCACACCTCCAGGTTCGTGGCACAGCATGATACCTCTGAGATCATCCATGTGCAGCTAACATCGGGCAAACCTGCAATGCAAATTGTGGCCTACTACAGATCACCCTCCATGACCCAGGACCACCACTACGCCTTTCTGGAGACACTGGAAAATATGAAGGTCCTACCGAACACCCTGATATTGGGCAATTTCAATTACCCTACCATTAACTTGAAAAACTACTTGAGTACAAACTCCCAGGCTTAACGCTTCCTGGAATTTATCAACTCAAATGCCCTGGAACAGCTGGTAAACTCCCCTACCAGAGGCCACAACATATTGGACCTGGTCATCACCAACATGGGCGACAGGTGCTCTGTACCAGAGGTCAACCCGTCATTGGTTAGATCAGACCATAAACTAATCACCCTGGATGTCCACACCCCACCACCTCCCCCAACCAAGGAAACCACTGCAAAAAACTTTTCTAAAGCAAATTTCACCTTACTTAAGGCAGAGGTGGTACGTTTCACAGCCCCCACACTAAAGGATAACACTGCCCAAGATGCAGAATCCTTTACAATTGCACTCTATGAGCACTGACAAGGATGCATGTATTGTGCCATCCCTAGCAAAACCAAGACTCACTCCCCTAAGAGAAGGAAACCAGTCTGGTGGACCCTTGCCATAAACAGGTTATACAACAAAAGGAGGAAACTAGTTCAGAAAAAAAGCAAATCCCAAGAAGGAAAGACATCCCTAATTAGTATCAGTAAGAAACTAAGGTCCCTCATAAAATCATCCAAGGCTAACTCCGAAAGAAAAATAGCCAAGGATTCAAAAGATAACCACAAAGCCTTCTTTAGCTATGTCAAGAATCTGTGGCAACTCACAGATATGCTCTGAGATGGTGCAAAATAGCACAAAATATACTGAACCTACTGATATTGCCAACATCCTGGCAGATAGATTCAGTGCAGACATCACCTCCCTCTCACCTTCAAAAGGGCCCACAAGAATACCAGAAAAGTGCAGTATCCCGGAAATCACAGAAGCACAGGTGAAAACAGCCCTTTCAAAAGCCAAAAAAACAGCATCAATGGGGCCAGATTGTGTCCCAGGCTGCGTCTTGCATGAACTACAGAACAGACTAATCCCCCACCTAAACACGCTGTTCAAACAGCCTATCCACAGGCTACGTGCCCATAGAATGGTGCACAGCAATGGTTATTCCGCTCCACAAAGGAGGGGCCACAACTGACCCTGGTAACTATTGCCCCATAAGTCTGACTAGCCTGGTCTGCAAGGCTATGGAGCGCATCATCGTTTAACTCATTAACAAAGACATTAGGAACCTCCAAACACTTGACCCGACCCAGTTTGGCTTTGTTAAGGACAGATCATGCCTACTAAACCTGGTTGACTTCTTCGAGACAGTCACCAAGCCCATAGATGAGGGAAAGGTGGTTCACACAGCCTACCTTGATCTCGCCAGGGCTTTCAACACCATTCCCCGCTTGGGTATTACAGAAAAACTCACCAGCCTGAACATAAACCCCTACGTCACGAGATGGGTTGCCAACTGGCTTGCAGACAGAACTCACACGGTATGAATAGCGGGCTCCAGGTCCAACTCTAAACCAGTCACAATTGGTGCCCCACATGGCTCTGTTTTGGGACCCCTACTGTTCGGCATATATTTCTCAGAAGTACAGGCAAACACAGGAGGACTATGGCTAACCAAGTTTGCTGATGACTGCAAACAGGTAGCCATAATTGACTCTCCGGCTGACACGGACATCCTTCAGAAAGGCCTTACTGAGACAGACACTTGGTGTCAAAGTCATGGCCTCAAGCTAAATGCCAAAAAATGCATAGTCATCCCATTTGGGAAAAACAAAACACACCCACGAATTACCACATAGGCAGCAGCTCCCTTATTACAGAACAGGTAATAAGAGATCTGGGGACCCTGGTAGATAGTAATCTCTCCTTTGACAATCATATTGCCAAAGTAGTTAGGAAATCCTTCTATGTGGCCCATCTAATTACTAAGGTGTTCGCATCTAGAAATAGAGGTTATAGTGCCCCTCTACTCGTCACTCATCAGATCCATCATAGAGTACAATGCCCTATTGGGGATGTACCTCACAAGACACTTCCAACAGCTGGAAAGACCACAAAAGCACCTCACCAAGAGGATTACTGGACTCAAACATATGTCCTATGCAGCCCGACTGAAAAAACTTCGGCTGTACTCAGTGACATATCGCTTACTCAGAGGTGATCTCTGACTGACTTACAAAGCCATGTCCAACTCAGAATTGATGGACATGCTCCACCTAAAGAAATCCAAGTCACTGTGAGCCACATGCTCTAATGAGCTAAACCTCGCCACAACAATAAATAGAACATGCTGGAGGGATAGATTCCTGTCACAGAGACTCCCCATGCTTTGGACAAAATTCCTAGTTACATTAGGCCGGGCCCGTCAATAACACTCTTCAAGAGTAGCCTTGACGAGTGGATGGGTAACAGAAAATACACCCCTGGGATCACTTCATTAGCTCTGCTTGACAGAGGCTCAGTTAATCAATGGGGCGGCGAAAGCCAACAAACTCTGGCTAGGCTTATAAATGCCCTCGGGCAGATAGCCTAGTACCTACCTATGAACCTATAGCCACTTGGTAAAACAGTTGCGCATTGAAGACAGATTTAGCATGAGCAGTAGTAAACTTCTCTCTCCTTAAAATGTACAATTCCTTGAAAATGCATCTCTGATAATTAAGTAAACAGGCTTGAGTATGGCAGTTGCTGTTCAGGCTCTTGTCAACTGTAACCAAGGTACAGGGTTTGAGACTGAGCAAATTAATTAATTTGCCAGCTCTAACTAGTTCATTTTATACAAACATGCACACACACACACACACACACACACACACACACACACACACACACCACATTACGGCAGCAGCAGCATTTCTCCACACACAGCTCATTATGGCATCAGCAGCAGTTCTCCACGCATCCCTCATTATGGCGTCAGCAGCAGTTCTCCACACATACCTCATTATGCCATCAGCAGCAGTTCTCTACACACTCCACATGCTGGCAGCAGCAGTTCTCCACACATACCACATGATGGCAACAGCAGCATTTCTCCACAAACACCTCATTATGGCATAAGCGGTAGTTCTCTATACACACACCACATGCTGGCAGCAGCAGTTCTCCACACACACCACATGATGGCAACAGCAGCATTTCTCCACAAACACCTCATTATGGCATAAGCGGTAGTTCTCTATACACACTCCACATGCTGGCAGCAGCAGTTCTCCACATACACTTCATGATGGCAGCAGCAGCATTTCTCCACAAACACCTCATTATGGCATCAGCAGCAGTTCTCCATGCACACACCACATGATGGCAGCAGCAGTTCACACAAACACACGCACACACACACACACACAACACATGATGGCACCAGCAGTTCTCCACACACACCACGTGATGGCAGCAGCAGTTCTCCACATACACCTCATGATGGCAGCAGCAGCATTTCTCCACAAACACCTCATTATGGCATCAGCAGCAGTTCTCCATGCACACACCACATGATGGCAGCAGCAGTTCACACAAGCGCACACACACACACACACACACACACAAACAAAACACATGATGGCACCAGCAGTTCTCCACACACACCACATGATGGCAGCAGCAGTTCTCCACACACACACCACATGATGACAGCAGCAGTTCACACACACACACACACACACACACACACACACACACACACACACACACACACACACACAGCACATGTGGCAGCAACAGTTCTCCACACACACCACATGATGGCAGCAGCAGTTCTCCACACACACCTCATGATAGCAGCAGCAGTTCTCCACTCACCTCATTATGGCATCAGCAGCAATTCTCCGCACACACCACATGTTGGCAGCAGCATTTCTCCACAAACACCTCATTATGGCATCAACAGCAGTTCTCTACACACACACACCACATGATGGCAGCAGCAGTTCTCCACACACACAGCACATCAGAGATACGTCAGGTGCAGCTAACATTGAGTAAGACAGTGATTCGGGTCATAGCATGCTATAGGTCCCCAACAATGACCCAAGGCTTGCACTCCACATTCCTAAGCACATTGGAGAATATTAAGGTCCAACCTAACACTCTCATACTGGGCGACTTCAACTACCCCTCCATTAACTGGGAAAACTACTCATGTACCAATACACTTGCCCAATGTTTCCTGGAATTCATTAATTCAAATGCTCTGGACCAGCTCATTCTTACCTCCACTAGAGGTAGCAACATCCTTGATCTGGTCATTACTGACATGGGGACCGTTGCTCTACACCAATAGTTAACCCCTCCCTGGTTAGATCTGACCACAAACTAATCACCCTGTAAATCCACATACCACCCCCCCACAAAGGTAACCACCATGAAAAACTTCTCCAAAGCTAACTTTGGGCTCCTAAAAAGAGAGGTGGCTAACTTCATGGCACCCATGCAAATGGAGAATAGTTGCATGACCGCCAAATCATACACGTATACAAATGCATGGATCTCGCCATACCTAATAAAACCAAGATGCTCTCCTCCAAAAAAAGGAATCCAATCTGGTAGTCCCCTGCCATAAACAAACTCTACAACAGAAGGAGGAAACTGATGCAGAATAAGGTGAAGTCCCAAGACTGGAAAAACTCCCTTATCAGCCTTAACAAAAAGTTGAGATCCCTCATCAAATCCTCTAAAGTTAGCCATGAAAACAGAATTGCATCAGATAGTAAACACAACCACAATGCCTTCTAGAGTTATATAAAGAATCTCCATGGCAATACCCATATTTGCTCTGAGCTACTGCACAATGGTACCTCCTATACGGAGCCAACAGATTCAGTGCCAACCCTACCCCTCTCACCCCCCCAAAGGACCAATCACAATACCAGTAGATTGCCAGGCACCCAGTATTACTGCTGCACAGATTAAAACAGCACTTACCAAGGCCAAGAATACCACTTCTATGGGACCTGACAATATCCCTGGCTGTATTCTATATGAATTAGAGAGTGAATTGGCACCTCAGCTGTGTGCCATGTTCAATCACAGCCTCACCTCAGGCTTTGTCCCTACTGAATGATGCACTGCTACAGTCATCCCTCTCCACAAAGAAGGAGCAACTACAGACCCTGGGAACTATTGCCCCATTAGCCTGACGAGTCTGATATGCAAAGCTATTGAACGCATCATCATGGACCTAATAAACAAGGATATAGGGAATCTCCAAACTCTGGATCTCCCACAGTTTGGTTTTGTGAAGGGTAGATCATACCTGCTCAACTTGGTTGACTTCTTTGAGCCAGTCACCAGAGCTGTGGATGAAGGCAAGGTGTTTCATACACCCTACTTTGATCTGGCCAAGGCATTTGGTACCATTCCCCATTCTGGAATCCTAGAAAAACTCACTAAACTAGGCATCAACTCCTATATCACTAGGTGGGTTGCAAACTGGCTCACAGATAGAACCCGCAATGTGAAAGTAGTGGACTCCAAATCAGACTGCTGACCAGTCACAAGTGGAGTCCCACAGGGTTCGGTTCTGGGTCCTCTCCTGTTTGGTATCTACTTCTCTGAAGTTCAGGCTAATACGAAGGGTCTCTGGCTGACAAAGTTCACAGACAATTGCAAGTTGGGAGCTATTATTAACTCCCCAAGTGATGATGACATCCTACAGAAAGGCCTCACTGAGACCAACGACTGGTGTCAGAACCATGGCCTTAAGCTCAATGCCAAAAAATGTGTCATCATCCTCTTTGGGAAAAACCTGGTTCCTATGAATTACCACATCGATAGTAGTCCACTGAACACAGAAGGTTTTATAAGAGATCTGGGAGCACAGGTTGACAGCAGCCTCTCTTTTGACCGCCACATTGCCACTGTGGTCAGAAAGTCCTATGTGGCACAACTCATTACTAAGGGTTTTGCATACAGGAAGAAAGAGGTCATTGTCTCCCTCTACCCTTCCCTCATTTGGCCATTCATCGAGTACAATGCCCCATTTGGCATGTACTTCACTAGACACCTGCAACAACTGGAGAGGCCTCAAACGTACTTCACAAAGAGGGATCCTAGGCCTTAAACACTTGCCTATATGGACAGACTCAAAAAACTCCAACTATTCGCTGTCTCATGTCGCCTACTTAGAGATGATCTCTGCTTGACATACAAAGCCATGTATGATCCAGCTCAGTTAGAAATGCTATATCTAAAGAAATCACAATCCCTCCACACCACACCCTCATTATCACAATCAACAGAACGTGCTGCAGGGACAGGTTCATAACACAGAAACTGCCCTTGCTATGGAATAGACTTCCCATACATGTCAAACAGAGCACCTCACTGGACCTCTTCAAGAGAAACCTTGAAGAGTTGATGGAAAATAGAAAATTCACCCCGGGGATCACTCCAGTGGCTCTACTTGACAGAGGCACTGGGAACTAAGGCTGGGTGGCATGATGTCAGAGTAATCCTATGAGCTAGGTTTGTAAAGGCTCCAGGGCATCAGCCTAGTACACACCTATGAACCTATGGTGGCAGCAGCAGTTATCCACACACATCACATGATGGCAGCAGCAGTTCTCCACAAACTTCATTATGGCATCAGCACCAGTTCTCCACAAACAACTCGCCACGGCAGCAGCAGTCCTCCACATGCACACCCCCTCCCCCCACACACACACACACACACACACACACAGACCTATAATGGCAGCATCAGTTCTTTACACACACCTCTTGTCATGTCAGCAAGCAACAACAGTTCTCCATACACCTACTGAAGGTATAGGCTCGCTTGTCTCTGTCATGGCAGCAGTAGATCTCAGTTACTGCAGCAACAATAGTAATTCTCCACATTTGAATTCCACGTGAAAAGCAGCAGCAGGAAAAGGAAAGATAAGCATGTCTGTGTTGTAGTAAAGATGCATGCACAGACACAAAGTATGCCCTAAAGGGAAAGTTCCAATTTTTAAGAATGTGTGTATCATACTAAATATGCATGCACAGATGCAAAGTGCATCCTTAAGAAAGAAATGTAATGTTTTAAAATTGTTTTAATTAAAAATTAAATGTCGTGGCACCCCCCCACCTAGTGGGCTCTAGGTGGCTGCCTAGGTTCCCTAGTGCTAGATGTAGTTCTGCTTGCATGATAAAGCCTTGAGTGTGATCACTGGTTTTTTTATTGTATTCCCAAGCTAACATGCTTCCGTTTGATCCTGCGACATAGGAAATGAGAGAACTGGTAAAAAAGCAGAAGAATTTTCAAATAATATAATTTAGTGTGGATTAAGCAGTAGCAGCAGCCTTACTGTTGAGATTAAGAGGCTTTTCAGTTACAAATCATGATCCAATGACAAAATATGTTGAAGTTTGTTTAGACTGGAATTTTAGTTTAATATGTGACGCATGAGAGAAAAAGACGAAAGTCTACACTTGGTGCACAGATGTAGTCTATGACTTATGTTTGTAGTCTTATTTGCTGTAGGTCTCATTTGTTTTATGTAACCCTATTCTCTAGTCCTCTTAAGATGTTGTCATTAAATAACCCAGCAAGTCCACATAATAGTGGGTACAGTGAAAGAAAAAAAATGATGACATTTTAGTTTTGCTAGACTGGTCACATGCAATATTATAGAAATTCTGACTCACAATAACATAAGAAAAGTGAAGATTTTTGCACATTGTTCCTCCAGTCTTTCATCCTCACTCTGACAAGCTGTCCATGAACTACATTTTTAAAGGAGAAGACCAAACTATTAAGCATGATTTTATTTTCACAATACTTCCTTTTTAGTACCCTTGTATATTTATTTAAAATGGATGGCAAACACATACAAATTCATTAATTGCATTGGTACTCTTTATTTACTATTTTTTATTCATGTGATTTGTCATCCTGTAGTACCTTTCCTACCACTACAAGTTGACAACTTAATGTCCACCAGTCAAGTTAGTACAGAACAGAAGGATTAATATTGTTCATCATTTTTCCATATTTACCAAGCATTTTACATGGAAGTGTGAACCTTAACAAGCTATCTCCACCAAGATGAAAATATGTTTTATAATAAATATATTTTATAATTAAATCATTATACATTAAATAGCTCAGTATAGGATTGCTGTACACTTGATCAGTATGGTTACGTTTCAGTCAATAAACCATTTGGGTTTAATAGTGAATGGCTTGAAGATCGTATTGCTATTACTTAAGTTAACATCAAAGAAAAATAATAATTTTGAAACACACTCACTGCATGAAATATGTTTGCCTGACAGGCAAATGTAGGAGCTTATAATTAAGGTAGCTACAGTTTGTTTTAACAAACAATAATTTAAAAAAGATGCAGAAAACCCAGTGCTGTGTGCTATAGGTCAAAGTAATCTGAACAAAGGAAAAAAGTGATAAATAGCTTTAAAAGAAGAAAACCAACTAAGTTCACAAATCTGTCCTTTTCTATTCTTACATTTTCAGTGCATGAGGTGTAGAGGTGGTGTTGTAGTTTAAAAAAAAAGCTCTAGGCCCTTGACTTGATAAAAGTAAGATAAAAATGTAAAGGGAATGAAAATAGAATCATATTAAATAGCACTGCTATTATGTTAATATTTCAAAACAAAAAATGACAATTATATTTGAGAGGATTCTATATTATGTAGTCAAAGGAACTAAATATTGACTACCCTTTCATTGACACACGTGTCGAACCTGCACTTAAGCGAATGGCTACATCATCAATTTTTTTTCCAAAGGAAAAAAATCGGTTGGCTGTTGTATTAAATCTGCCCTTTTTCCACTGTAGTGCGATCTTAGTATATTTAGTTGGGGGGTGGAGCCCCCCACGTAATAGTGTTTGTTATATTGTGTCGTACGTAGTTGGCCTACCGATTTTTTTCCTTTCGAAAAAAATTTATGTGGCTGTTCGCTCAAGTTCAGGTTTGACACGTGTGTGTCAGTGAAAAGGTAGTCAACATTTAGTTCCTTCGACTACATAATATAGACCCTTTGAGAGAGAGTGCGAGGCTATTGGTTCAGCAGGTAGCCCACCCACCTTTGATGTCATTAAGATCAAAATATTGTGGGTTCTTCTTTACTTATCTTCTTGAATCAATAATTTTACTGTCATCTGTTCATATCATCTTTCTTACCTGTGTAAATCTTGTATTTATGAGTAGACATTTTTTTTTTACAGTACAAGTTATGTAGGGAATAAGCTGAAAGTGAATATTTGCTGGGACTGCATTTCTCAAACAGGAATTAACTTTATCTTCCTGCACAAGTCAGACAGGAGAGGCTGTTGCTAATGCAGCCATTAGGGTTTGTTCAGGATTTTGACTAAAGCCTTAGCTTCTGCACTTATTCTGTGATAGCCTATGGGTAAGAGATACAGGGGGTGTTGGCACTGCACTGCCCTGCTACTGCAAGGAGTTGACATCAGCAGGATACCATCCCTTCCTATGGGAGGTACTGCATGGCTGTTTCCCAAGTCTCCACAAGGGAAATACAGTCCTATATGCAGGTAACCCTAGGACATTCAGTAACCCCCAACCTGATGGGCTCACCTATCCTCCCATTCCTGTGTCATCTAGGCACTAATTGAAATCAGGTAGCCTGTGCCAAGGTCAGGACTCTATCCCCCTCCATATACAATCATTAATGCTGTAGTTTTTCATCGCCATCAGCTCTGCCTGTTATTGATTAGCAGTTAAGTTAGCAATAATTTTATAGCTAGTGGTTTGGTAAGAACTCACGAGAAATTGATTATAGCTGTTAAATAATTTGTATGAGTACTTTGATTTTAGAATGAGCTTAGTTGTACTATATTCTCATTTCAACGGAGGGCTATAATGACAGTGTCTATACCTAATACGCTGTAAATTATCCAGAGAGTGGTATTCTGGTTTGATTATTTAGGCACCATTTTCCCCACTGCCCTTGCTATACATCCAGGTTCTTATAGTGAACTGCTTGGTAAGATGTAATGATTTGCAGTAGGAAGTCAGGATATTGTGTATGTTGGTTAGCTTGAAAACAAATGCCTCAGCTCTGACTACACTTGCAGTTCCTAAAGAGCCCCTAATTTCTTCTGGCTGGTAAAGAATAAGCAAATCCTGACCATTTCACAATCATTCTCTCTCTCTACTAAATGTGTTCACTAGTCCTATGATATCAGTTCTTAGCTTTATTACTGTAGTTCTATTACATATGATGAGGTGCTTTTTCACGGCTAACTACCAGCATAATCAGTGAATGAGAGGTCATCCATCCACATTTCTTCCAAGTCGCTTGTCTTGGTGAGAGTTATGGTGGTAAAAACCCAAGGAATTTCAGTAAGACTTTTCTATGTCCATCAACAGTCTTCTGCTCACCATAGAAGATACCTGTGTTTTCTCAGGCCTGTTGAGAAATATAATCCCTCCATAGTGTCTTACCCAAGGGCCTCCCACCAATGAATGATACCTGGTGCACCTCTTTTAGGAGGTGACTGGGGACGTCCTCACTAGTTTCCTAAGCCACTTCATTTAACTCCACTTCATCCAGAGGAGCACTGGTTCTGCACTGAGTTCCTCCTGCATTCATAAATTCTATATTATATAATGGAGAATGATTCCAGCAACTCGTTGAGGGAGAAGAACCACATTTCTGTTACTTGTAGCTGTAATCTCATCCTTCAAGTTACTAACCAAAGCACACAAACATATGTGGGGATAGCAATGTAGACTGCTCAGTAAATTGAGATCTTCAACATAGGAAGCAGATTCTGTTTTACCAGCATGACCCAGTACAGTACCAGCATACAGTACAAGCAGTACTGCTTCTCACTGCACCTATTTGCTAGTTGTTGAGTCTTTCGGCTTTTCCCGGTTAGGGGTCACCACAGTGGAACTCCAGTCCGCTAATCTGTTTCTTAATCCCTTCTACTGTCATGTGAGCATGACGTCTTGATACTTAAAATTTGTAATCCATGTGGAGGCTTCTTGTCCTTTACCCTGCCTTGGGCTTCATTTAACTATGACCTTTATTTGCCCCTTGGTTATCAGGTTTTATTTCTTTCATCTACAAAAAGTACACAAAGCATTTTCAAGAGTGGCAAATGCTCATTTTATACGGGCTGTGGCTACTTTTTCTGTAAGACATCTCTGGACAACATTTGTATAACTGTCACTTGGTCATTCTACAACACCTTTGCAAGAAGTCACAATTTAAACATTGTTTCCATGTGTAGGTCTCTGTTTGGGACTGCAGTATTTAAGGATACGTTTCCACAGGTCAGACACCCTGAAATATTAGTAAGAACTCTAAGATTAACAAAGACTGAATGCTCTGTAGAATAGATACAAAAGTTGTGTACTTAACATAAGGATAGATCTGCTTTTAGAATTCAGTTTTCACTAATGACCCTCCATCCATATGCTTGTTTTACTGACTACATGCATATGTGCTTTCTAGACTACCTTGGGCAGAAATTAGAAAAAGGGGTGAGAGTGCTGCAAAAGTACTTTGGGAAAGTTATATCTACTGAACTGAGCAGACATTGCATGCTAAATCATCTTAAAAGTTAATGACTGAGCTCTCCAAGCAGATGTAATATATGGTAAGTACATCACATTCACCTTTGCATTTATGGGATAAATTGCTGGATATGAGGAAAATAGACATTTATGTAAGACAAAATAAATTCAGGGATAATGGGCAGGTACATTTTCTGCAACCAGTACTGGCACATGGAGATAGAAACTGGGTTACAGAAACACGTTCCTATGGTCATGATTGTAAGAAACATTGTACTGCAGCAACAGCTTTCCCTAAGGAAGTCAGGTATTCAGACAGAACAGATATACTAAGTATGATCATTTGAAAAACAGCCAACTAAACTGGAAGTTAAAGAACTGATCATTATACTAAAGACTAATGAGTTCCATTTATTAATGCCACTAAAAACCTGCTGTGGATATAAAAATAATGTGATTTGTTTATGACAGAGTTAAACATAATTAAAAAAATATCAATGTAAGTAATACTTTCTTCAATGAATATTTATAAAAGATTGTTATAGTATATATTGGTATATATTTAAGTAAGCTAATACTTAGGTAATGAATGTTGTATGCCTTATGGTACCTTTCATTTTAGTAGGCGTTTAGTGTAAACACTTAAGGAAGGTTGGTAACAAATTGACATTTTGCTGTATATTGAGAATTTTGATAAACATCCTTGCATATGTAGCAGATCACACTGTTTTATCAATGGGCAGAGGATATCAGATAAATATGGAGATTTGGTTGTAAAATCAGAACATCCAGCAAATAGGGAATTCTCTTCCTACTTTTCAGGCACATCCTTTGATTGTCAGTTAAAACCTTGTTAACTAGGTAACTACTGTTAGAATATTCCCATGTTCCATACTGTAGTACGTTAAAGGTGCTTACATTTTCTAGGCAACATATTAATGTGTGTGTGTGTGTGTGTGTGTGTGTGTATATATATATATATATATATATATATATATATATATATATATATATATATATATACATTTTTAATTGGGTTTATATCATATTATATGGGTTAAATGCTATTTTATATTTTAAAACATCAGACAACAGAATACCAAACTGTCTTTTCCTCTAAAACGTAATTTTTGGGATCAGGTGCTTGCCTTTTCTTCCATGTGGAATGATCTCGGAGTTGGTTTATCTTGAATAAAATGCACATAAATACTCTTGTACCGACACACACACACCATTTATTTCATGACACAGATGATTATTAGCTGCCCCCAGAGCTTTCCTTGTTCACTAGGTATACCAGACCTTCTTATGCCCTCTGACATTACACAACCAATGTTCAGGACCATTGAGGAAATGAGACGGATGTACCTAGTAAAGAATCACACTCCTGCCAGGGAGGGTTTTTATTTTTATTTTCTGATTTCCCTCAAGTGTGTAGCTAGGCATGGTCTTTATATTCTAGAGAGTACATTTCTTTCAGAACATGTTAGAAACAATGGGTGTTTACCAAGCCATATTATGTCTATAACCATGTAGATTAATGCCTAGATTGCTTACAGAGAGGATTGCAAATCTAAAGACAGTACCATTAATAGTTTTTGACTGAGCAGTTAAAAATGTTACTCACTCAAGTCTGGGATGAGGGGGACAACTGCTCGAGTGATATGACCATCTTCTTTAAATGCCAAGTAGATTAAGGGGGTAGCAGTAAGCATCTGTGAGTGCAAAATGGAATTCACTGGCTACACTCCCAATTATCTCTACCACTTACACATTGGTGACAGCCTCTTATGAAATGTGCTGTGGCTGTTCAGGGATTTCATGTCAGAAGGACTCCAGACAGCTTCCAGATAGAAGGAAGCCCTTTTTTCTCCGCACTCTTCTCCAAGGATAACAATGCACTAGTGTACTCTGATGCATGATCCCCACCCCCGCAAGATGGGCACACCCATCTTCCCTGCCTACACCATCAATGCCTGACCTGAGAAATGACCAGTGGTTCTTGGGGCCATAGTCAGAGCTTTAACTCTCAACTCATGAATTGTATATAATTATTTGTTGTCTAAAGTGGAAACCTATAAATATGGCTTTCACAAACACTGCAGCTTAGAGCAGGAGTGCAAGCATTTATTTTAGCCAATTTGACAAGTCATTTGCTTAAAAATTCTGAAAATATAAAGTTAAGTCTGACTGCACCAGAACTGTCTGCAAGCAAGTGGCAGGCCATCATACCAGATGGGGTAATATAGGTAATTCTTCACTCTTGGCCTGATGAGTTTGTGTTGATACACAAAATTTAAAAAAAAAAAATCCAAACAGAACATGGCAGTGGTGGAAAATGCCATGAGAGATGAGCAGACATTTCTGTTACGTACAGTGTGGCAAGAGGAGCTATTAATGAGTAGGATGAGAGCTTCTGTTAACAAACAAATTTATGTAAATAAAAACATTCTAATCTGCTAGAGATCAAAGTGGCAGACCACCAGCTATTACCAAGACTAGAGTCTATGTATGATTGCAGTCACACACACACAGACACACAAGCCCCCTTGCTTGCACTCACTCACACAGACACACAAGCCCCCTTGCTTGCACTCACTCACACAGACACACTAGCCCCCTTGCTTGCACTCACTCACACAGGCACACTAGCCCCCTTGCTTGCACTCACACAGACACACTAGCCCCCTTGCTTGCACTCACACAGACACACTAGCCCCCTTGCTTGCACTCACTCACACAGACACACTAGCCCCCTTGCTTGCACTAACCAAACTAATAATCTGGTTAAATCTTTTGTTCACACAATTTCTGGGAGAAAAATAAGCCCAGTCCTATACACAACTGAAGCAAGTATTTCACCAAATAATATTTCATGTTATAGCCATGACAAAGCCCTATGTATTCCAAATCACTTTCCATTGCAATTGCACCAGCAACATAATGAAGACAAATAGAGATACAAAAGCCTTTAGTAGGACAAGAAAATTCTACTGTTAGGAAGAGGTCCATTCCATCAATTCTGCTGAACTGAACAATGCCAATAGATAAACTTGATATCCTTCTTGGTGAACAGTGAAATGACATACATACATACATCTGTTTTTCCCTTTCGTAGGTCTCCTGTGCATATACCATTCTCCTCTTCCCCACACATCCTGGGACTATACTTCCATGTCTCTGCAACTCCCATTATTAAATTACTTTGTAGAATATACTACAGATTTTGTATATTCCAAACCACTTTATCCACAAATGAAATAAATTCATGCACAGCACCAAAACTGGTCTGTCAGAAAGTATTCTGCAATTAGAATACCCACTATGTTTTTCAGAAAAAAAAATAATTTTAGTACAGCTCGTCTGCATCTGATAAATATCTGCTATAATTATTAAGAATAGAAGAAAATGCAAATAAAGGAAAATAAAGAAAACAGAAAAAGCCTGGCAGCACCATGCAAGTAGACAAAAAAAAGAGTACTGCCTTTTTTAATTATGGGCTGACTTTTCCTACAGTTTTTTCTAGACGCTTTTTGTACCCTTACCTGCTGGCCATCAAGCTTAACATCAAGCACTCTGTCATTCATTCCTTGATATTTAGTTATTCAGAAAAGTATGCGAGAGCTATTACTGTCCAAAAGGGACACCATACAGGAAGCTAGGAGTTTATATGTACTAATCTCACCTCTTGGCAGTGGATGGCAATCTGTACCATTGGGCAGAGCATAGTGCCTTCTCTTTGTGAGTGTATGTTCCAATACTGGCAACATGTACTCACAAAGAGTGGGGGTTGGGATTGACATAATGATTAAATTGTTTACCTCATAAAGAAAAT